>NW_019267123.1:182236-192001 GCF_002742605.1 Olea europaea var. sylvestris
TGAAGAGGAAAATGAAGTAGTGATAGAAGAGCATCCTGAGGAAGAAAATCCATTAGCTAACTATAATTTAGTTAGGGATAATGAGAGAAGACAAACGAGAGAACCTAGGAGGTTCGGGTTTGAATCTGAATTGGATTTTGCATACGCTAGTTACGAAAAACTAGTTGATAGGGAGCCGAAAACTTTTGAAGAGGCTATGAATAGTGGTCAATCTAAGGAGTGGCTTAAAGCTATGAAAGAAGAGATGAGTTCTCTAGAAAAGAATCAAACTTGGGAGTTAGTATCGAGACCTAAGAATAAATCAATCGTTGATTGCAAGTGGGTCTTTAAGGTTAAGGAAGGTACTAGTAGTACAGAACCCTTAAGATTTAAGGCTAGGTTAGTAACGAAGGGTTACACACAGAAAGAAGGTGTTGATTATAACGAGATTTCTCACCAGTTGTCAAGTACACTACTATTAGGGTCATGCTCGTATTGGTTGCGCTCTTTGACTGGGAACGTGAACAACTCGATGTAAAAATCGCTTTTTTACATGGAGAACTTGATGAACAAATCTTTATGAATCAACCAAAAGGTTTTAAAGACAAGTTAAAACCTGATTATATGTGTTTTCTGAAGAGATCCCTATACGGTCTAAAGCAATCACCTAGACAGTGGTACAAGATGTTTGATTCCTATCACTATAGGATTTCAAAGAAGTAAATTCGATCACTGCCTATACTTTCAACACAACGAGACTAATAACAATTATTTGTTCTTGTTGATCTATGTGGACGACATGCTTTTAGTTGGATCATCTCCTAAGTGGATAAACAATATAAAAGCAGACCTTAGTGGAGAATTTGACATGAAAGACCTAGGAAAGGCTAAAAGAATTCTAGGCATGGAAATAGAACGAAATAGGTCAAATTCCATCGTATTCTTGCATCAGTCTCCATGCATATCAAAGGTGTTGAAAAGGTTTAATATGAGTGACTGCAAACCTGTCACGTTGCCTTTTGCAAACCATTTTGTTCTATCTAAAGAACAAGCTTCCTGCAATGAACGTGAAGTGGAATACATGAGTAAAATTCCATACTTAAATGTGATTGGTTCCATAATGTATTTGATGGTTTACACCAGACCGGACTTAGGATTCGCTGTTAGTACTCTCAATAGGTACATGTCTAATCCAGGTCCTGAACATTGGGAAGCATTAAAGTAGCTTTTAAGATATTTGAAGGGTACAAGTGACGTAGGTCTAAAATTTAGTGCTAATAAGGAAGGCGTGAAATTAAAGGATTTTGTAGATGCTGACTATGCAGGAGATAGGGATGGTAGGAAATCAACTTCCTCTTATCAAATTCGTGTGTTAGTTGGAAATCACAGTTACAACACATAGTTGCACTATCCACTACAGAGTCAGAATATATTGCCACCACCGAAGCAATTAAAGAGGCTCTATGGCTTAGAGGTCTACTTCATGAACTAAGTGTCTTGAATGAGTATGTGGTTATGTATTTTGATAGTCAGTCATCTATACATCTGTGTAAGAATCCTGTTTTTCACGAACGCACTAAACATATCGATGTTAGGCTACACTTCATTAGGGATATAATATCACAAGAAGTAGTAAGACTTGAAAAAATTCACATACAATATAATCCTTCGGATATGGGCACGAAAGTGCTGCCACTGGTAAAGTTTAGAAGTTGCAAGGAGCTTCTAAACATCGGTACAAGTATATGATTTCCAATTTTATCGGTTTTCTGTTAGAGGTATCACTAATGGAAAACGTTTTCTCTTTGCAGGTCCTTTGACATCAAGGTGGAGGTTGTTAGACATCATGTTGTCAAACGACCTCCCGGGCGATGATGTAAACCAGTTTTATCAGTCGACATGAATGACTGAACGATAAATCAACATCGAATAATGGGATGACCCGACTTAACGTTGTTTTACCTATTGGATGGCTAATAAACCTTTGTGGCTTGTTGGTGTTCTATTGGGCCATAACCCTAGTCGAGCCCACTTACCATATGTATGACTTACCTTATTGTTTGTCATTGGTTTACTATATATATTGGAAACTCTTGTAGCCTTCCATGGTCCCGTTTTTGTGAAAGAACCCGAGAGAGAGAAGCCGTGTCTTCTTCTTCTTCTTCTTCGTGCATTCTACTCCTTGATCTTGTCTACCTCTTGCTTGTGTCTTTGTGACCCTTACCTGTGTGGTATTCATTTTTTGTGAGTGAGCAAACAACAAGCAGAAGGAAGAAAAGCAACCATAGGTAGAACTCTTGAGGTCGGCGGCGGGGACCTTCGGTTTTGGTGTTGATTCGGTGTTTTAAAGGTTAACTGAGCCCGGAAATCATCTTGAGCAGCTTGAGGAAGATCCTAACAACACCAAAACATGCTGACACTGTAATATCTCATGTCTAACTGCATTTAACTTCTTCAATTTCAGCAATTTTGTTATATGTGGGATCGGTGATTATTCTCGTTTTCTATTTTGCACCTCAATGTGGCCACTCAAATGTACTTGTTTTCACTGGCATTTGTTCGCTTATGGGTTCTCCCTTGGTAATTTTCCACTGATGCTTGTATAATATATTTCTCCATTATTTACAAGCAATTTACTTACGATACTTAGTGTCTCTACTTTTGGGTGGTGACTCAAGAAACAACCGGGAAGAGAGAACTATGTCAAATAACATGAAGAAAGGGGAGTACATATTAGAAGGAAAAAAAATGTAACCATTCAAAAGTTGAAGGAACATGTACAAGTTACAAACCTAGAGACGAGCTATTTACAATAGAAATTAATAGTAATTGTTTTGCAAACATAAACTGAGTTTACAAGGTATTGTTCGCCTTGCAATCCTTTATTAAAATAGCTGAAAGAAGTGTTCATATTCTGTTCATTTACGAATTGCAGATACATGTATAAGTTACAAACAAATGGACAAGCTAAATATGAATCACTAGGTTCAATTACAGTCATGTGTTATTTAGATAACTAAAGAAAGTGTGAAACAGAATGTTGTTTATCGCTTCCAAACTGAATAATTCTTTTGGCTCTGGAAATTTTATACTGCTACAGTTTTATTTTTTATTTTTATTTTTTAATCACTTGCTCTTTTAATTCAGGTCATGAGCATTAAAGCTATTGGAACTTCACTGAAGTTGACTTTTGAAGGATATAATCAATTAAACTACCCAAAGACCTGGTTTTTTGTGTTTGTTGTGGCTATTTGTGTTATCACACAGATGAATTATCTTGACAAGGTATGTAATCTTTTAAATAGCAGTGGTTTAAAAACCCATGGTTCGAAGGGAATCACAGATCGTCCCTTACTTTATATTTTATAATATTCCAAAAGCATTTTTAAAAAATTTTGATAGCCTCATATGCCTTCTCCCCAAGTATTTAACATTGATGTGTTGTCTTGCAGAAAATCCTAATTGAGATTCCTTCTTGAATTCCTTCAAGAAAAATGTCAGTGAGAGGCGAGTATTTTTTATCTTTATTATAACAACGATAGTTAATGATACATGTTCATTCCAGAAAGCTCTTGAACTGCATTGCTGTATAAGTGACATTCTTGTCTCCTCTACACCTGCAGTTCTGAGGTAAAAAAATGCACATTGAAAATTCTCTATCACAACTTTGTTTTTAAGTTTCATGAAGCGGTATAAGCTTCAATTACCTTATTTCACATAGTTGTTTTTGCTTCATTTTGGTTTTTCCAGTGATCTTTATATATTCAGATTCTTCCCTGATTTTGGACTGGGTGGGGCATGCTTAAGGAACATTTTCAGATACGTTGAGGACTGGGGTTGTGATGTTATTTTGAAAGGATTACACTATGGAGTCAAAATTTTTGGTGTTGAAACACTAAAGTTCAAATAGCTTTGGGAAACGACCATGTTATTTTGAAAGGATTACACTAAAGTTCTTTTTTGGGAAACGATTACCCAAAATAATCAAACTTCCTGTAGTTCTTTTCTGTTTTTTTCTCTTATATGAACACGTAGAGTTTAGTTCATCTTCGATTTTGCAACTTAAAATATTTTTCCGAATAATGTGCTACAAACAATTAATTAACGGAAGATTTTTATGACTTGTTATCTTCTCAGTATGTAGACTTTATGCCTATGACCTCATGTCCCAAATGTATATACCAAGAAACCTATTCTGTGATTAAATTTTAATGCCTTGGTTTCTGTATACCAACAAATCTTTTATGTTTCAGGCTCTGGATACCTTCAATACTGCAATTGTTTCCCCAATATATTATGTCATGTTTACTACACTTACCATAGTTGCCAGCATTATTATGTTTAAGGTAATGCCAATTCACTTATAGTATCTTCCGCACAAATGTATACTTTTTCAATTTCTGTTTACTGGGGTTATGTTACCAGTAATGAGAGTCAGTCTTGTAATTAATTTTCCTTCACTGCTGAATTGTCATTTTAGATGTAACCTCTGTTGATGCCAATAATATGATAGAGACTGTATGTATTATTCATTCACTTGCCGGATCTGGCTGAATAAATATGCTTTAGGGCTAGGGCACGTTTGGCAGGATTTCTTCTTTTTGCTTCTGCTTCTTGTAGAATAGCTTTACGAGGAAACTACCTTAGGCAAGTTACCTCTAGGAGCTCTTCTAGCAATAGAAAGTACTTTGAGAAAATTATTCAAACATGTCCAAAAGCTGCTTCTTAGTTTCAAAGACAACATTTCACTTTTCAAAAGTCCTGCCAAACTGACCTTTAGGCAGACAGGTCATAGATGGTTGTTTGGCTTACTCTTAAGTTGGAACTAATTTACAGGTAGTTTTTTGGAGCAATCACCAAAAATTATTTACTCAACTGCAGTTTCACCTATTGTTAGGCAATCACATTTAATATTAAGTCGCCATAGTTTCCCACGTTATATAGAGGAATCTGAGGTGTATTGTGAGAAAAAAATGGAAGAGACTGCGAAACACTTATAAATATCTTCTCGATTGTTCATATGTTCTTGTTTGTTTCTGATTTCTTTTTATTTATTATTGCTCTCTGAGTTTTCGATTATGGTTCACTCCATAACAAAATTTACCGCAGGACTGGGATGGACAAAGCGCTGGAAATATTATATCAGAAATATGTGGATTTGTTGTGCTCTCTGGAACCATTTTGTTGCATATTACCAAAGACTTCAAGAGAAGTTCATCTTTAAGAGCTTTATTCATGATTCTGCTCGTTCTACCATAAATAATTACACTTACAAATTCGAAGTGCTTTGATTTCCATGCAGAGAAATCTCAGTTCGTTGGAGGTAGTTACACTTCTTTATCCCCTTCATTATCAGTTGGTTTATTCAGTGGAAATGGAGAGTATTTGACGCATGGAGAGGAGGAAGATGAGGACTATTCTGAAGAAATTTGCTTGAGAAGCCAAGAGCTTTACGTCTAGACTGCAACTTTCAGCTAAAGAAACCGATTTCTTTTCTGATCGATGTATTGAAAATTTATATTGAAATTCATTGATGAAGGTGACACACAGATTAGATTTTGAAACGCGATTTTTAGTTATATTTTTTACAATGATAATAAGAAATTTACAGAGGAAAATGCAGAAGCCAACTCAAAATGAACCAACTACAGAAAAGCATAGTAAAAGAAATTCATTTCTTAAGTGATAAGATTTCTTAGCCGCCACCAATTTCTTCACAACCACCTCCTCCGCCCCCTCTGCCACCAAATCACCACCATTTTCTCCTTCTACATCATCTCTTCCACCACCACCTCCAGAACCTCCCTAGATTCATGCAACTCCAAGTTTTCTCCATACCTCGTTTTGATCCTCAAAGCAGGCACTCTGCTCCTATACTCGAAAAATGAATCCTTGGCCATCAAATTCCTCTTCAATTTGTTCCTTCCTTGTTCACTTTCATCTGTGACCTCAATTTTCTCAATCATATCACGTTCTTTAACGATTTCTTGTATCAGATAATGTCTAGCAGATGATGCCATCAAACATGAAATTGTCCACCTAATCCTCAACTTCAGCTCATGATCATCCATTACGCACGATTCACGCAAACTTTCCACGTTCTTTTAGCGTTTTCTAATCCAATATTTTGCTTCCAAATTCTGCTTTCCATTTCAAGAAAGTTGAATTACTGTTCTCATGGTCTCTTACAAGGGTTCTTATTCGAGGAAGGGTAATTACCACCACAAATTTTACTTATTACACTACATTATAATCACACCACAATTAAAACGTATTTTCAATAAGTACTCCACGATAATTTACCATTATACTCTAATTCAATTAAAATTTAAAAGGATAATTATATGTCCCCCATAAATATTATTTCTTACACCACTTTTTATGTAAACTCTAATTAAAATATACTTTTCGTAAACACACTTAAATTATTTTATAATTATATACCTAACTCAATTAAAAATGAAACTGGTGGATCTAAGAAAAATTCAGGACGGGCTAATACAAAATAAATAAATAAATAAATCACACATAAAAATAATTTACTTTTTTTTTTCCATTAACATTTGAACTAGAGGGATGAATTGTAGCACAGTCCGACCTTTCCCTAGATCCATCTCTGAAACTAACGTTATTAATTCTTGATTTTCTTGAGGGTAATAATCATCATAATAGCTCCTGAGCCAGCAGAAGAGCTATTCACATAAAGATTTAAAGATCATTTCTTGTAATGGTGGGTTTACAGTTATTGGTATTGAAAAGATTGAGCTATTTTTCTTCATTTGTAGAATTAGTTTTTACAAATGCTACGAGATGGCATTATAACCATCACAATTGTATGAATCTTTGGATCTTTTGATGTATGAATTATTGTATGTGTATCTTTAAATAGGAGTTATATATTTTGCGGTATATGGATGATGATCATGGAATGAATATATATATATAATAGAAATGATTTTTTTATGTCATTTTACTTATAGTTATTCAAGTAAATAAGAAAATTGTGGTAGTAGTATAATTACCTTCGACGAATAATAAAAAAATTTGGTCAATTTCAGGGATAAAAACTCCAATAAATACGATTGCACGTGGATCAAGTAAAGATGACTCGACAATTTTGAGTTTGATTGAAAATTTAAAGAATATTTTGTAGGCAAGTCTTTTCTTGTTACAATTCAGCTGAATATTTTACTTTCTACATTGTAAATGATTAAAAAAAATTCTTATAGTACTTTGTGTCAACTTATTGCTTGTTTGGCTTAAATTATAAACTAATGTATTAACTCGTGTAAAAGAAACTTCGATAAACTATACTCGAGTAGTTAAAGGGGTTGAAAATCAACATAAAAGCATATACGCTTCTTTGGCACGAACTTAAAGGAGTGACTTGATAGTAGTCCAAGAACAAGAAAAATTAAATTCAAGAAAATCATCGAACATGACAACTTGATTCAAAGAAGGTCACGTTGAACAATGCAACTCAATCCTATTTTAGATTAAACGCACAAAGGGATAATGAGAGTTTACTCACCTACAACGTACAGTTAGAGTTACTTTTAAAATATG
The DNA here is from genome assembly GCF_002742605.1 of Olea europaea var. sylvestris. NCBI lineage: Eukaryota > Viridiplantae > Streptophyta > Magnoliopsida > Lamiales > Oleaceae > Olea > Olea europaea. The sequence goes on from NW_019267123.1 coordinate 189,782, forward strand.
CAACAAAAGTAAACTCATTGACAAAGACTTCTCGTAAGCTTAGTGTTTCTATCCAGTCTGATATGTGAATCATTTCTAAATATCAAAGAAGCATACGAATAAGAAGAACGAAGGTTGTGTTCAAAGATTAGATACATGAACAACACTGATGGAAATTCATAGCCTCAAGTGCCAAAGACAGGATTGTGCGATATTTACAGTAAAACCATATGAGAAGAAGAGAAATAGTTACATGTTTAAATTCTTGAATCAAATCCTTGAAGGAATTATGGGGGTAGCGTTGGATAAGTAACCAGAAGCAGCTGCAACGCCGCTACCAAGCTTCACGGGGTAACCAACATCCTTAAGTACCATCTCCACTCCGGCAAGACAGCCTAGTAGTTGTAACTGCAGGAATAATCATTGTTTTTAATTGAACAGATGTAATAATTTTTGGGAAAAATAATGAAAAAAGAAAGAAATTTTGTCTATAATAAAATGCATTCGAGTTTTCCCTATGGATTCTAGTGCTTCCATGTATAGCTTATTCAGTGTAAACATCCTGAGAATGGTAAGTTGGATTTTATCCAAGAACAACTTCATAATCAGATTCATTACAATAAAAAGTAAGACACATTCGGTACGTAGTACTAGATAGTGATTTTAACCTTTTTATCATCCTTAAAATGTCAAGTGTTTGTTAAAGTTTACATAACCAAACATGATATAAATATTTTGTCATAACATTCCTACTGTCACAATTTGGGATGGAGTAACAAACAACCTTGTATCATTTGTGAATCTCTGTGTATATTTTCAAAATAAGTATGAATTCATGAAAAACAAGAATTAGAGTTTTGCTGCTAAATAGAACTAAGCGATACTTTTCTTGTCATGTTCTGAAACTGGCTTCACAAAATTAAAAATATCAATGTAAAAACATGTAACACAAGAGTCGTACCTCGTTCAGGTTTCCAAGATGCCCTATTCTGAAAACCTTACCAGCTACTTTGTTAAGCCCCAGACCTAAGCTTAAGTTGTATCGTTTCCATGCTCTTTTAACAATTTCAGAGCTGTCAATATATGGTGGAACCACCACAGCAGTGACTGTGTCACTGAACCATTCCTCCTTTTGGGTGCAGTTCTTCAAACCCCATGCCTCGACTGCAAGTCTACATTTTCCAGGCAAAATATAGTAGAAACCTTAACTAACGAATTGGATATGAATAATCTTGTTCTAACATTCTAACTAAATAGTGACTGCAAGCAAGTTTGACAAAATAGATAGTGTTAAAACGGATATAATCTCAATATATATAGAGCCATTTTTGTTGATAGTAAGGAAAAAGGTTACCTTGTTGCTTTGGCCAGGCGGCCATGCCTTGCAATTACATTGTCAAGTCCTTCCTCAAAAATGAGTTCCAAAGCTGCCCTAAGCCCATATAGAAGCTGGATGGAAGGGGTGTATGGCCAATATGTTCCCATCTTATAAAACTTTAAGTAATCGTTCCAGTCGAAGAAAACTCTTACTGATTTTGCTGTTTTAGTGGCTTCTAGAGCCTTGGGACTCGCACAGATGATTCCTATCCCAGTTGGAAGAGAAAGAGCTTTCTGTGAACCTGTGAGCGCCACATCAACACCCCATTCATCCATGCGGAAATCAAGTGCACATATGGAGGATACCCCATCAACCAGAAATAGTGCTGGATGCTGATAGTGATCTGAAAATCATTCAGAAAATAGATTAGCACCTCATAGATTCATCCACATTTAGCAGAAAAAGATTTATTTATATGCATTTAAAAGGTATGCTCACCGAGTATTTTTCTCACAGTGGCCAAGTTGTTGGTCACTCCAGTTGCTGTCTCATTGTGCACGATGCAAATGGCCTTAATGGTATGTTCTTTATCTTCTGCTATCTTTGAGGCCAAAACATCAAGATTTGCCCCTTGACCCCAGTCACTTTCAACAACGTCAACATTGAAGTTAAGGCGCTGCTGTTGATCAATCCAGAGCAAACTGAATTGGCCAATCAGGAACGATACAATTCGATCACCAGGAGACAAGGTGTTTGTAAGTGCACTTTCCCATGCACCAGTCCCTGTCCCAAGAAAAAAGAACATCTTACTTAGCAAATCACGAAAGATTAACAATTAATGTTTGAAGAAACTATGTCCTAAATGACACAGCAACAAGTGCTCAATCCATGAAAGACATTAATGAATCACCATATAAAGCTAT
>NW_019267123.1:195862-197448 GCF_002742605.1 Olea europaea var. sylvestris
AGACGAGGGGCGAGGGGGTCAAGAAAAGATTGAAAATACATACTTTCTTGCCTATAGGGTCCATGTTCATATTCTGAAACAATTTGGTCAATCCTTCGACCAAGAAGCTGCAAATAATTACGTATTTTGGAGAGCACCTGAAAGAGCCAATTTAAGAGCAAAAATTTAAGAATATATTAAGAAAAAATGATACAATAGAGGTGACAGCAGAGCTGATGATTAAACAAACCTTCTCCTTCGGCAGATCTGCGCTCGTAGACTGAAGTTTTTGAAGGCGTTTCAATGTCTTTTCCTCGTCTAACATGACATCTTGGCACCACTCCATCCATTTCACTTCCTTGAATTGCTCATAAACTTCTTCATTATCAGACATTTCACCTTCCTCTTTAACCAATGGTTCCACCTTCTGGGATCTTGGGGCTCTCGATTTATTTATTTGTCCATTTAGATTAGGAGAACCAGGTTTCCGCTGTTTGCCTTTTCCACTATATAATGGAATATTTAGAAGATTTTCCTTCAGTTTCTTTGCATTCTTACGGCCAACTTTAACATTAGAACTCTTCCCACCAACAGCAACAACTTCCTGAGAACAAAGTATACACGCCGTGAATTACATTGTGGGTGCCATAAGTTCTCAAAAATAATTACAGCCAAAAAAAAGCAATATAACAAACTGCCTTAAAAGTAAAATAGGTGAAAAAGCACAACATTCTGGATAAAACTCAACAGGTACCACACTAAATTAACAAAAAATAAGGCATAGCACAGCAGTGGACAACAGATTCCAAAATAGAGCTGTACAAATTAGGCACAATGAATTTAACATAAACAAGCACATGTATGAGTGTGATGGGGACCCAACCATCTCTCCCAAAATCCCAGACTTGAGGGTAATTGAATCCCGCAACTATTAGACCCTAGCAATACCCCACGGTCCCAAATCCGACGTCCACGGCTCTGATACCAATTGATGGGGACCCAACCATCTCTCCCAAAAGCTCAAGCTTGAGAGTGATTGAATCGCACAACTATTAAGACCCTAACCAAGTGTTCGAGAATGCTGGTTTTTAAAGCCATTGACCATACATTGGAATGGCATGACCAAATCCAAAATCAATAAATAATGACTACACAGTTACATGGAAACCATATCTGAAGGAAAACCCGAGTTTCACTGAATTTGTCCCAAATAAATATTCCATAGGACCTTACTTCAACACAGTTACATGGTACCTCACATTATCACAAAAAGTTCCCTGATGTGATACTCTCAATTGAAGTAAAAGAACAGTTCAACTCGCAGTAACACAAGAATAAAAGGTTCATGTATCATATTGCAGGGATGGGACGTATAAGCCTGTTAGGAATGAGTTGAACCTACCATTTCCAGAAGTTGGGAAGCTCTTTCTTTCAGCTGAGGAGCTCGAGGTAAGAAAGTTTCATGATGTTGAAGTTCTACTGGAGCAATTTTCTTAGTAAGACCAAGTGTTTCATCTAGCCTTATCTTTTCCCAATTGCCAAATCCATGATGGTGAATTCCAAGCAGCAGCCTTGCATCATCCTCTGGTGGTTATACCAATAGAAAA
>NW_019267123.1:204856-207914 GCF_002742605.1 Olea europaea var. sylvestris
AAAAAAAAAAATTAATTGTTTTAGTTCAAAAAGATATTTACTGTTTCTGCAGTGGTGACATCTCAACCCTAAGGATGCGTTCAATCTTTGGAGGCAAGGACTTCTCCACATCTTTTATGACTCTTCGGAGAATGTGAGGTCTCAATTCCATGTGCAGATTGGCAAGCTACAAAGAAACAGAACACAAATTTCATGCCAAAGTGTAACAAATCAATGGACACAAAATTTACATTCAGAAAATGGGATGAATTGGAGATTAAGCAGAAGGGACTAGTACCTCAATCTCATTAAATGAACTAAGATTCTTGTACTTGTGCACAAAGTCATCCTTGCTCCTAAACTTGTCAGGATCAAGAAAGTGAAGCAAAGCCCTATCATCCATAAAAAATATACATAAATTGCCAGCCACATGTACGCTGAGATGTATATGCAAGAAATGTAGAATTGATATCCGCAACAGATCACTAATCTGTAATAACCACGCAGAACCAAAAAAATACAGGCAAATAAAAGCGAAAGAACATTTCAGTTGTTCCCAGTAATCCCTCACCATGAATACAAGAAACCCCACAAATATTCGTTTCTCCAAGCCCTAAAAGAACCCAAAAAGAATGGAGCTTCTGATAAATCTTCAAGTTAGACTCTACTGATAATTCTCTTAATTCAGGACAGAACAACTTTTACTAAAACTTTAAAGTTAATTCAAGTGGACACTGGTCTACTGTCTAGATATGGAGGCAATTGATTCTAGAAGATGAAGTGATGAACAAATTGGCTAAACAGCATAGGTTCTTAGGATGAAAATATTTATTACCATAGCTCTTCAACACTGTTTTGAAGGGGAGTACCAGTAATAAGCAACTTGTTCTTTGTGCTGAATTCCTGTGAAAAATATGTAATCCCCACTAAGTACCTACCTCGGAAGTATAATATATGAGCCAAGCATATACTCAGTCGAATTTCATCATACCAACAATGTTGTGTACAAAGAGGCCTCACTGTTCTTCAACCTGTGTGCTTCATCGACCATAAGATAGTTCCACTTAATTTTGGAGAGTACTACCTTATCTTTCAATAATACCTCGTACGTAGTCAAAAGGGTATCAAACTTTATACTCCTGCCCATATTCTTGTCATTGTAAAATTCATACTGCTGGCAGACCTGCAATCAGATATATTATTCGAAAATGAAACAAAAAGGAGGAAAAGACATTGAAGATTAAATGCAAAAAAGGAACACTGGAGAAGCGTCCAAAGCGATCACGGAAGCTAAGTCCCACTTCTCGCAGATTAAGAAACGGAGGACAAAAATGAATAAATTAAGCCTAGATCTCATTCTCTTTAAGAAAAACTCTTACAGCACAAAAAACAATGTCAATGTACGCATCAAATTCCATCCACCATCACAGTAGTGATGCTGCAGTTTTCCGATCCAAACAATAGACCACAGAAATCAGCATCATATACAGCCAAAACTATCATTTTAATGCACTCTAATGGACCATCTGAATTGTTGGTCTAGAACTGACGTGTACTTTGTCGGATCATTTTTAGGGTTATGTAATGATAGTAGCATTAATGTGATAACAGTTGACAGGAAAGAAGTTCCAGCAGCACATAGAAAATATAGAATAGTATCCCATGATTGGATAATATGGGCTTGTCATAAAACTTAAAGGCCGGTCTGCCAGTTAGACACATGATCACCGCTACAGTTTGACAAATTCAAACAAAAAAGACTAAAATACAAACTTCATTATAAGATCAAAAAGCACACCCATTGTTCCATAAGATCATTTGCTAGTAACATATCAAAGAGGGAAATCAAATAGTGCAAATATAAAACCTTAAAAAGAAGTATTTACATATAAACGACAAATTAAAAAAGAAAGGGTTCCGGAGACGGTCTATCCTAATAGTACAATAGTGCCAGTTCAAGACAAGCAAGGACTCAGCAGTAGGGCTTTTGCAGTAGAAGTACTTCTTTGTATCCCTCCTTTACCTACCACGCCTTGACAATAAATGTCTTGTGACCACGAACTAGGCAAAGAATTTTTTTGCAAATACAAGTTGAAGGACTCATTAGGAAGCATTCAATGCTTTCCGAGTAATTGCACTTGCAAAGAGAGGTATACTTTAATGGAGATTCATTTAAATGTGCAGAAGGCATAGAGATCTCAAGAGAAAATAAAATGTGAAAAAGATCTCAAGGCATCAGCAGCCAACTGTACAGCACAATCTTTTATTATAACAAAATGTAACAATAAAAAACAAAGAACAGAACCTACCCCATGGAAACAAAAAAAAATAAATAACTACTTGCATTAGTGCATAAAATCCAACGCAAGTCAAATATGCATCACAGAAACAGGATTTTAAATACCTCGCGACTCGCACGGGTGCCAACATATATGATAACATTCATGGTAGGCATCCACTTTTTGAATTCTTTTGCCCAGTTTGACAAAGTAGACAATGGAACAACAACAAGAAAGGGACCTTGAATTTGCTGAGCATTCTGTGGAAAAAAAATTATGAATTATTACCAAAGCATTAAAAAGAGTCATAGCAGACAGCTAAAGCAGAAGTACCTGTAGAAAACCAAGCATTGAAACTGACTGAACAGTTTTTCCAAGACCCATTTCATCAGCTAATATTACATTTGTATCATTTCTCCAGCTGTGCTGCAAAAGAGACAACGATCAGAACAACTTCGCATGTGAAAACAACTTCAGGAAACCAAGAAAACTAATTTCAATACACAAACTTGAGCCAAAGTACCAAATTCGCACCTGTTAACTAGAAAATTCAAACCTTCAAGCTGATAATCCCGAAGATTCCCACCTTTCAACCACTCAGGCTGCTCATCAAGCTTCCTCAAACTTCCTAATGAAGTAAAAGGACTTATATTCCATTGAAAAAGAGGGTAGATTCTTAAATCTCAAATTAATAATGTAAAAGGACTTATATTGCATTGAAAAAGAGGGTAGATTCTTAAATCTCAAATTTATAATGGAACTGCGAAGGAAAAAAATGGATTTCAAAGATTCAAAGATTC
>NW_019267123.1:211720-215506 GCF_002742605.1 Olea europaea var. sylvestris
ATTATTAGTCCTCAACAACTTGGAGCAAAAGGGATATACAATGTTGAAGAAAATATTTAAATGATATGTGTGACCCTATCTAACGACTTAAGAATTTAAATCATTCGGTTCAACATATAAATAAATACCTAATAAATTTGAGTTAAAGAACAATATATTGATCCCCATAGAAATAATATTCTAGCTTCACAATTATTCAACAAATTTTAGAGTGCAAGTGCGAATAGATAGAGATAAAAACAAACCTAAGATCACTAAAATAACATTGAATATCGCTAAAACTGCAGCTCAAACTCTTCTTCTTTGAAATAAACTTTTTGGGCCAGGCTTGGGATTATGTTACTTAAACTCGTTAAGGGTGCTGTGAAGAAGTATGGATCTAAATATTATACATGCAAAATTTTAGTTAAGTTCTGTACATGGGACACTTTGGTCTGATACAAGGATAATCCAAAGATGCTCCACTCAAGCTAGACTCATAAGATATTAAAATTAATACATCTCCAAGAAAGAATTTTATGTATTAATTGAATAATGTTACAAGAGAAAGCACATATAGTCAGTAGATTTTAGTTTGTGGTTAACAGTGAAATTTTTTGTGAGGTGTAGGACCAACATTCCTATTGTGTTGGGCGTGGCACAGTCGGCACAATATAATTTAACTTAAGCTCAAACTCAAACTCAACCATTAATTAAAAAGTTTTCTTATCCAATTCCAACCATCTCCATTATAAGCACCTGTTTCCGATGCAACTCGAAGGATTGGCATTTAAGTTCACAGTTAAAAGTGTAACCATCTTCACAATTTTGTTGTATAATAGTAAACAGATATCACACATCTATATATTTTGTGTGTTTGAAGAAGCTGCAACTTTCACAAAATATATCTTCTACTTCTACCAGATCTCAATAGAAAATTTCAAGGATTTAGCAAACCAGAAAATGGCTAGCATTACCTCCTCGCGTGATACAGTCTTCCGATACTTGACATCTTCCATCACTTTTTTGGTGTAATTTAAAACCTTCTTAAAACCACTAAGCTGAAATTTCACAGGAAAATCAGATATTCGTAGCTGGAAAGATGATATGGAACTTCTTCAAGCTAAAGGAAACTTCAATACATATTAACACATGATAAGTCAATCAATTTGTACTGAGCTAACTGATATTTGATTATTGCAACAGCATGCAGAAGCCTTACATTTTGCAACTCAGAAAATGATTTCCATTGACAATGCAAATGCGATTGGCCTTTCCATTTTATCAGAAACTCCACCTCATTCCAATCTGGTTCCGAGTCAAAAAAATAGCTTAGCAGCGTGGGCTCCACTGATCTATTATTTCTAAAAGCTTCTTCAGCCATGCCCTTTGGTTGATGCCACAGTACTTTTTCAATCGCGTCACCATCTTCCTCTTCAACCTCATCCTTCACAAAGTAAGGAATAATAAACAGAAAATTAGTTGCAGAGCCTTCAGAAGATATTTAAGTGTATTTCAAAAATCAAGAAGAAGATATCTAAAATAAATTACAGTAGCCGAGTCTTTAAAAATATGTTGACGGAATCAAAAAAGGAACCCAACCAAGTTGAAGCTTCTCTATGCGATTTTACCCCCATGCAGATCCTATTCACCTTTGAGCGTAAACTTAATGCAAAGACAAAGGAATACGGTAGAAGGAGTACAACAAGCAATCAAAGGAAAGCAGGCGTTGGTAAAGTTTTAAACAAGAAAATTTTAACTCATTAACCACATGGACCTCAAGAATTTATAGGGGCACTAATTAAGAACACCCAAGATCCAAAAGATATTGAGATAAAGGACAAGGCCTGTAAAAATATTTAGTTTAATAATTGAATTCAAAAAGTGAAAAAAAAAATTTAATAGTATCCACAAATTATGCAAAACAATGAAATTGTTTAAGCTAATGCTCAGAATAATCAAAAGTAAAAGCAAAATGAATGAGCACACCTTTTGGTTCTTCTTTTTCTTGCCTTCATCAAGATCTTCACTTTCATCACTCTCAACATATGATACTTTCCGAACTGACCGACCTGAAGTTCTAAGTTCATTGTTCCTATCCGAAACAAATTGATTCCCATTCTTTCGGCGAACTGGTGCATCTCGCCTTCTCATATTCTTAAAATCCTCATTGCTATCATTTTCTGAATCCTCAGCAGAGGATTCTTCTTCTTCATCCTCAAAAGAGGTTCTAACCCTCCTTCGCCTAGTGGCTGGAGCAGCTGATTTAAATTCTCGAGTAGACTTCAAATTATTTGCACCCTTACCTCGCTGCTTGGCTCTAATTTTCTTACCAAATGAATCGTCTTCATCTGAGATATTCAGATCATCATCATCAATATCATCATCAGAATCTTCACCACCCCAGTCTTGGTCTTTATCCTGCAGATGGGCAGAAAACAAGACCACTTAAGTTCAAAATGTACATAATGGAAATTAAATAAGAGATCCCTTCCAGACAAAGGATGCAAATCTCACAAATGGAATCACACATTAGAAACAGAACATTACTTGGAGCGGCCACAACTTTTAACTAAGGCAGGGTGTCACTTAAGAAAGGTCTGTTTCTCTATGCATGCACGAGCACACCATACATGTAGGTTGAGAGAAAGAGAGAGGGAGAGAAGGAGAGGGAGAGGGAGCAGCAGCATTAAAAACAGAGGGTGTTAAATGGACATATATTTAAGTAATAAATTCCTATAAGCATATTGGATAAAAACCTAGAACATAACCCACTTATTCATCATATCATCAATTCATATCTTACTTTCCAGAAAAAGCTATGAAATCAATTGAAATTGTCTTCAAATGTTTAGATAATCATAATCCAGAAAAAGCATTTATTGGTAGGGGCTAAATAGTGCAAACCAAATATATCATCACCATAAAAGGTGGTTACCAGAAACAAATGACGACCGAGAGAAAGTATCATCAACTAGAAACATATTAAAAGAAAAGATATGTCCACTCGATACTCCAGAATTTGGATGAGATTTTTATCAAGAGTAATAGAACATACCAATTACAGATTTATATCCGCAAAAGAATTCAGAAAGGCAAAAATCTAGGACATGTTCTGAAGCTAAATGGACACTAAGTCCAATGTGTTCACAATGCACTATAATCATTGTTTAAAAATGCTGCATGAGGCTTTGAATCCCACCTCATGTGAGGCTTTCATGAATCGCCTCAAAGCTTACACCTTGAGGCGCACTTGTGATGCATAAGGGGACTAAGATATTAGCAGGTTTGTCTTGCATTTTCTAGACATTTTGCTTTTGAGCTTAGCTTTGTGGGCTATTTCTTTATAATCTAGAATATTTTATGAGTTCTGTTATTTTCATTTTACTGTCTTTGCACAGAAGCTAAGGGGAAAAAGAATGCATGATAGCTAGTAAACATTTGATGATAAGAATGAAAAAGCTAATGTTGAGGACGACTTTAATGGTTCCCTTAAGAATCCTATTACATATTATTTTTCTTGACAACTAACTTGAAAACTTATTATTTGATATTTTATTAATCTATTTTGTATTCGTTTGCAAGTTAGACTTCTAACATGGTTGTTTTATTATGTATTTTTCAATATGGTTTATGATTTATTAAGACATATTTTTTGTATTTTTATATCATTTAATTTATTGGTTTGTCTTGAGGTGTATGCCCCAAATTGCCTCAAAGCTTACGTCTTGGTACCATATTAAGCCTTTTTTAAAATACAGCTACAATCAAAAATTGGCCCCTTAGAACCCACTTTAAAGTGCCAAA
>NW_019267123.1:215515-236651 GCF_002742605.1 Olea europaea var. sylvestris
TAACAATATGATGCATGAAGATAGTGGTATGAGTGGCAAAGTATTCTTTTAAATCGTAGTACACTGTTAATTATAGTCATTATTTTCATCATCATCATGTTTAAGAAGAGACAGGAGACCAATGTAGCTTTTGCAAATGACAAACCAGCGAAAACTGAATTTTAATAAATGCAATGCATATATGGTAAATTACACAATAAAATAACAAGATCATGCACATAGACAACAATGCATATAATAACCTTATTTCCCCTGCCTCCTCCACTTGTGGCACCATAATCAGGATCGAAATCATCGTCCTCAGGATCATCTTCTGCATGCAAAAGAAAATGTAACAAGTTTAATATTTACCATATCAACAAACTGAATGGTGTGTCTTCCACAGACTAATGCGAAGGAGCATTTTTTCAGAAAATAATTATCAAAGGGAAGAAAACAACTACCGTCGTCGTTGTCTTCTTCATCTTCATAATCAATGGTGTCTTCATCATATTGGTCAGCTTTCAATCCTTTAGACTTCTTATAAACACTGTTTCCAGCAGCAGAACGAGGGGGCGGCTTTGAACTAAATCTGCTTGTCTTGTTCAATGTTCTATGATGATGCAATCGCTCATCATCATCCTGCTCATAATACTCATCAGACAACATATCATCTGCAAGAACACGCTGACGAACCTTGTCGTCAACTTCTTTCTGCCTAATTTCATCATTTTCAGAATCTATCCTATCCTCTACACCATTAGAATCCCCCTCCAATTCGGAACCTTTGTACTCTGACCCACTCTTAGATTCCTCCCCAGACTCCAACCCTCTATGGGACTCCATGGGCTGACAATCCTTCCAAAAACTTGAACCCCATTTCCCAACAGCATTTGCACTCCTCATTGAAGGCTGATGGGTATTTTCTGCCCTGAAATTACTACCACCGTATTCTCCACTTTTATTACTCAAAATGGGTTCCAATATTTCTTCATTTTCTCTACCCGAGTTACCGAAATTCCTGTGTGTGTTATTATTATGTATACTCAAGTGTGAGTGGTTTTCCTCATTCAATGCACTCTGCTCGACTGTTCCACTTGACAAATTCCTATAAAGGGCCATAACCGTATTTTCACATGGAATCCTAGTTTTCAGTGCGTCAGAAATGGAAAGTACAGATGCAATATATTAGTTTCTCAGAAAAGCTCCCTCCAAAAAAGCTCTGAAAAGAAAGTTAAATGCAACAACATTCAGATACCTGGATGAACCATAAAAACTACCCTATTCTATAATTAAACCACAAAGAATCTAAATAGTTTTGTACATAAACAAATACCGAAAATCGGCAAATTTTAACGGCAAAACATATGGATCGGTTACCTGACACTCAGAAACCATTGAGAAAACACGAGAAAAGAACGGCAGTTTTTTATGCTGAAAGAAAGTTGAAAAAAACCCTAAATCTACAAGCAAAAAGCCCTAATTCAACTGAAAGTAGAAGAGCGATTCGAACATAGGAGCTCTTAATTCAATTTCATCTCAGAAAACTAACCTCTATATATCACAAAAAAGGAGGGAATTCTAAAATCCGGTTCAAGGTATTTTCGTAAATGAATGAGGTGGTTAACAATCGCACGCTCGTCGGAGTCAGGTAATAAGCGAAGCAGCAAAAGCCGGCAGCGGGAAAGAAAGAATTCAAAAACGATATCGTTTAATCAGCCTATACAAAACGGATACGCTGATTGAATCCCGAAGCAAAAGGGATTGAAATTAAACCAATCGATCAATCGAAGATGGTCACTGGATGTAATTTTACCGGTGAGATGTTCGATTATGTTCAGAAGATGAAAAAAAATTCTAGAGAGAGAGAGATAAACTTTAGAGAGAGAAAGCTGTATGTATATGTGTATGTATTATCAGAGACGGAATTTGGATTTATGAGGTTATATTTCCTTGGTGAGACGTGTTTATAGAGTTGTAGGGAAAATTGCAACAGAGGTTCCAAACCTTTCATTTTGTTACAGATTATATCTTAACCTTTCAAATTTACAATCGCAATCCCAAACCTTTCATTTTAATTGCTGCCGGAGTCCATTGAATGGATTCCATCCAAAATTCCGTTAGTCAACACTGAAATCGGGCTTTTGACTCAATTTGACAAATGAAATGAGTGGTAAAATGATCTGTTTATATTCTTATAATTAAATAGTTAAATAAAAAGCAAAATAAAAAATAAACTTCATCTTCTCCACAACACCCCACCCACACCCCCACCTTCAAAATCAAAAACTACAGTCGTCACTACTGCACAATCACTGTCATCGGCACTGTCCAACCATCATCGTTACTGTCGCACAACCAGCAAAAATACCTCAGTGCAAATTTCATTTTTATCCCAAGAATTATCTTTCAAACCTCTAAAATCCATGGTTATCTTCCCCAAAATCTTACATTCCAACCATTTCAATTTGAGCCTCTGAAATAGATCTAAAAATTGAAGCAAAATCTGAAAAAAAAAATGAAAAAGAAAAAAAGAAGAAGAAGAAACAAATAATGGATGTCAAATGGATCGGAAAAAGAAAGTCATTTGCACGGCAGCTATATAAGACCACACCCAAGATAAAATCGGATCATTACTAGAAATTGGAGGTAAAGATAAATTTATAGCCCCATTTTCAGAATTGGGTTTAAACATTGAAAGAAGCCCTTAAACATCCACTAAAGAAGAATCTCAAGGTTACCCACTTTTTTTAAGTTAGTGATAGTGATAATTGATAGAACGTGCCGGCGAATATTAGTCTTTTGTATTTACATTTGTGGTAGAGGGCGAGATCATGGTCGAGGGATTTTGTGAGATTGGCAGCCCCACGACGAATAGGGCGTTCTTAAATGTTGGAGGAGGCGGTGGTGAGGCGGGTGATGGCGTGGAGGTACTGGGATAGTTGGGCTACTTGCGTGGCGAGGCCGTTGATTTTGGAGTTGGAGGTATTTTGGAGAAGATGAAGTTTATTTTTTATTTTACTTTTCATTTAATTATTTTATTATATGACTATAAATGGACCATTTTACTCTCATTTCATTTGTTAATTTGAGTCAAAAATCTAATTTCAGAGTTGACTAACGGAATCTGTACAATGGATTCCAGCTGTAATTAAAGTGAAAGGTTTGAGATTGCAGTCATAAAAATAAAAGGTTAAGATATGTTCTGCAACAAAATGAAAGGTTTAGGACCTCCGTTGCAATTTTCCCGGTACAAATAATGGAACGCACAAGGCCAGAGTAATTTTGATTACTCCAGAATGAGGTACAAGTTTTGATGAACGATGTACTGCCCAATAGAAGTGCTAGTTACTTTTGGTACACGTGCCTGCTGATGTATACACGTGTGAGAGAGGTGGGGTAAATTAGGGAAATTTTCAGATGGAGTCCCTATTCTTTAGAAATACGGCTATTGAGTGTCTATTTAATTTTTTGAGANGTGGGGTAAATTAGGGAAATTTTCAGATGGAGTCCCTATTCTTTAGAAATACGGCTATTGAGTGTCTATTTAATTTTTTGAGACATCTTGGTCCTCAATATTTCAGAAAGAGGTACATAGGTCTCCACTTGGTTGACAACCACTAGTCTTACCCTGAGTTTGAATGTCTGTGACGCGTGATCTCGTTTTCTATGGATATTTTTGTCATGCACATCTATTTTATTTTTCTTCAGAAAAATTTCGATCGAGAGAAATGAAAAAAATAAAATAAAAAATAGATAAAAAATAGAACCAAACCTTTTTGTCGAAAATCAGTGGGCAATGAAAAGTTGTTCCATGCCACCATAATTATTTGCACTTCGATCGACAAAAATGGTACATCTATTTATTAATTATGCATTTAGTTAAATGTCTCCCTTCGCACCCTATATTTATGAAAACGCATCTCATTGACGAAAATTAACTTTACAAATCCTTCATATTTCTTTGATAAAAGGCGAAACGTGTGCACTTACATTTCTCTCTCTCTCTAAGTTCACTCGCACCAAATTCTTTAACTAACAAAATACACCAAATGATCATCTTCGATTGGTTATTCTCCATTAGTTCAAGCTAATTGACACATTTCCTTGGCCAGCATTAGGAGGTGAACCAAAAAACTGTCAACTCGTCAATCAAACCAAAACCACGTCACAAAACCAACTACGTATTAATTCTTATGAATTTCAAAATGCACAATATCGAAGAATCTAGTTAAGGAATCAACAGTTCTGATTCTGCTGATAAGTGATAACTTTGTATGTGATCTTCGTTTACAAAAATATATTATGAAAGACCAATTTTACAACTTCATGTAGCCAACTATTTACAACTTCACTATAATCCATATTTGTGCTATCAATCACAATAGAATTAGGACTTTTGAGCAGCTCTAAACAAGTCCTTCCACTTTTGTGTATCGTTTCCGGGACCTTCTCCCTGCATCAGTTCAAATATTGGTACTGGTATTAGAGCTGGTGCACTTACAGAGTTAGTCCTGAACCACTTATCATTTCAAAACCGAGTGCGATAAATTCTAGATACAAACACACATATTATGCGATGCTTGCTTAGAATATAAATTGACTTGTATAAGCACAGAAAAAATGAGTAAAGCTACCCTTTGATGAGTTACCTGGACTGAGTTTATTTCGTAAATTTGGCCTTCGGTGAAATCTATGTCCAATGCCTGTATGCAAGCTTCTGCAACGACAAGCCTACTAACCTCTCCAACGAGTTTATCTCCTGGAAACCATACAAAGATTTTGATAAAAGATTAATAATCATCCACTCTAAGTTCTAAAGTTCAAGTTCACGAGGCATATACAAAGATTAATTTCTAGTCCTAGCATTTTTCTGCAGTCTCATAAATCTCACGGTTTATACTAAAAGCTACCTGAATTGCTATATAATCAGAATCTTTCAGGTTGTTCTATTTGAAAAATGAAATATATATGAAAGTACCAAAGGTCAGTACCTTGATCTATAACCACTGCACGGCGTTCCCCAGCTGTAGCCTTAAGTAGAGTATTAAGATCATACGACGTGTAGGGTCCATCTGTTAACCTACCCGCTCTAACGCAAGGAAATAAAAACGTAAAAATATAAGACAAGGCTCAGATGGTAACAGAATAATTAATTATCAAATATGAAACAGACAACAGGTTTCTGAACCTGATTATGGTGAATGGAAGACCAGAATCGCGAACAAAATCCTCCCCCATTTTCTTGTACTTTAGAACACCAAAAAGGTTCATGATACTACAGGACAAAAGGAAAAAAGAATTGCATATCCTTTGCAAGGAGTTGTGATCAAATCACACCTTGTAAACATTACAAAATAGTAGGCATACCTCCAGGGAAGTTCATTGAACTTGGTGACACCGACTGATGAAACAAGAACAAATCTTTTCACTGATGGAGGCAATGCCTGAACAAGGTTTCTCACGCCTTCCCAATCTACAAACGTATAATATTTATTGTTAAAACACTCCATTGCAATTTTATAACTTCATTTTAAAACACCAACACTAACACAGAAAGAACCGAAACTGACTTGCCCAATCAAACCCACCCTTAAAGAATAGAAGTTGAGGCTCTTCCTGTTTGGTGTGATGTGTATTAACATGGGTAACTCCAACATGTTGAAGTTAGAAATGAAAATTACTACTATAAATGATGACAGAGTTTCGAAAACTAGTGAACTAGAAAGCTGTACTTCCTGAGGGACAGCTAATAGAAGTCCATGCTCAAAATGTATATGTTTCTGTTGGATCAATTCAAGAAATTGGTCGTGTCCAGATCGAACTGTAGAACTAGTAGACTAAACTTCCTCCCTTCTACGTTTTTCAATTTCTTTTGTGGGTCTTAACACTCGAATTTAGTATTCCAGTAACTGTTTTTGTTAGCTCGATGATGCTCCAACTTAATGCTGAAAAGTATGACTAAATAAGTATAGCATCATATGAACAGGCACAAATCAAGCGCAAGTACATTTTTAAAAGGTCAATCCAAAAGTTATACCGACCTGTTCTTTCTGGGGTATTATCTCCATCCCATCTCTTAGATGGAAAGGCCGTTGTTCCCGTGCAGCAAATAACGTGTGTGACACCCTATAAGTCAAAATGCTTTAGAATTAACGAATTTATCTTAGTTGCTTGAATATTCCAGTTCACAATTTCTTTCAAGCATCTTAAATTTTCCTAAAGGAGCAAGACAATACAAACCTCAAATACAGAAGGATCTAAATCCTCTCGGTTCCTGGTATCACCTTTAAACACCTAGCATGTTTAGAAATACAAACAGATGATAAGGACACTAATAATTTGCAAAAGAAAGCAAATGATTAATATGAAAAAAAAGGGTTCAAAAACTAACCAACTAGTCATCACAATATTGATTCATAAGCTTGTAAAAGATATACCAAACCTTTAATTTATCCTCACTGTGTTCCCCAAAAAGAGCAGTGGCTTTCTCGGGTTTTCGGATCAAAAGGTGGGATTTGATGTTGCGATCAAGCAATGATGCAACAACCAATTGCCCTGAGTGAGAAATGCAGAAAATAAATAGAGGTGGCATAGAAAAAATTTGGATTAAACTAAAACAACACGCATAGAAAAACAGATTCATATGCTAACATAATTCTAAAGATATGTACAGCAAGAGTTTTATAGATAGAAGGCTCGTCAAAATAACTTCTTTTTCGTCTTCAAAAATAAAATGCTTTATCTCATACAAGCTTATTATGGTAAACATAAAAAATGTACTTATTCTGTGAGATAACATGACAAATAAACGCTAATATACACAAAATTTAACTCTTTTTTCTTTGACTATTATGGCATATATATGACTATTCATGCCGAATCCAAGTACCATGTTTAAGATTTTGTTCAGAGTCTTATTCCAACTAATGGAGCATACCAATTGAGAAGTATTTAAAAGAAAACAGTAGGAACTACTCTTCACAATCATAAATCGCTGTTAACATTCTTCAAAGCCTTGAGGCTTAAAGTGGCAAGTGAAGCCCCCTTGCAGGATTTTTCTACTTTGTAAAAGTATTTGACAAAAAATTAATGGCACTGCGGTTCTGCATTCCCTTCCGATAGATTAGCCACCTATTGGCTCCTCAGTACAGCTTTCTTATTAGTACCCTCTACGAAAACCTTTAAATAAAGAAGAATGGCATTCCCTTCCCTGAAAGCTCAGAAGTAAGCCATAACTCTTAACGATGCAAGGAATAGCTATCGTTTCATGCCCAAGTACGAGCACGAGATGAGACTTACCAACAGATCCTAGTGGCTCCGGGTCAGGTCACAAACGTATTTGATTGATTTGAGCTCTATCGTCCCATCCTCTAACTAAACCAGTCCACCGGCGAGGGTAGGCAACTCACTAAGTAGAGTCTAAAATGTTAACAAGATCTGCTGCACTATTAAAATGCTCTTAGCTGCTTATCCGGGATTAGAAAAAGGCTTAACTGCTCTTGACTGTTCTTTCATTTCTGCAATTCTTCATTAAGAAACACAATCGCTTATTTTTTCATTTTAGAAATAGAGTTGGCCACAGTTTCTACTTTCTGAATGTAACTAGTACTACCTTAAAAGAATACCAAGATTGAACCAGAAATATATCCATGAAAAATTTCTTCGATAAACATCAGAAATCAAGTATACACCAGAGGTAAATAGAGATTCGGATTTTCATATAATAAGATCTCAAATGAGTTAATTAAAATCATAATCAGGAAACTTATAAAAACTCGAATTTTAAACATCACAAGACAGTACTATGATTACTTAATGACCACAAAATTCACATACAAATTTCTGTAACTTAAATCGCACAAGAAAACCACTACACCGTAACCAACATGCAAAAATACATTTCCGGCATGTTTGGTAGCGTGGATTGCATAGTATTCATCACTGTCGTCGAAGAAAATTAAACTACCATCCTGTCCTACTCAGTACCACAATACCAAACACGCAATTAGACAACATTGCACAATTTCTAATACCACGCATACTTATGTGACAATTAAAGAGGGCAAAGCAGCAATACCAACACCACCAGTGCCACCAACAACGAGAACGACCTTAGACGAAGATGGAGATGAGGATGAGGAGGGTACGGAAGGGATAGTTTGGGAATCTTGAGTTGATTCTGAAGTTGAAGATTCAACAAATTGATCTATAACCGCATTTGAAACTGAGAAAGATTGCGTGGATTGTGCTTTTGTTTTGAAGAAATATTGGGAAGAAGGAGAATTCAGTGGCAGAAGAGGTAATAAACGGATTGCTTGAGCGTGTTTTGGAAATGTTTTGATGGAATTTTGAAGGACAGATATGTGAGTTAGTGAGAGTTTAGACGCCATTAATGTACAGAGAGAACAACGGCCAACAGTGAGGGTGAGGCCGATAGAGAAATGAGAATACTTTGTGGTGGTGGTTAAGTTTTGAATGTTTTGAATTACCAATCATACCCCTCAAAATTAAGAAAATATCTCTTGCTTCTAAAATTTTGGAATTTTAATTTGAAATATATCGTGATGTTAGCGTGAATAGATGCTTTACCAAGACAACTTCTTTTCTGGGAAATGCACAAGTGCTTGAGAATTTGTTTATCCCCCGTTTGCCCCCATTAAATTATATTATATTACATTCTATTTTTCTCTCTTCTATTTTCAACCATATAATTTTTTATAAAATAATATTACACGTAAATCAAAAAAATTTCCTCTTTTTCAACCACTCATTTTTCAAAAAAAATACTATTTTACCCATTTTCATTACCAAGTAATGGGAATCAAACAAGGTAATATTATGGCCTCATGAGTTAGTTGTCAAGTGTCCCCATAAAAAGGCAATTTACGATGATATCAAAATGGATTTTCGAGGTTACAGAAAATATGCAATAGACTTTTTTTTATACAACAATATGTGAATCGGTCTTATTATAAGGAATCTAAGAACTCAAGGCAAAGCCCATTTTTTGAAAGTGAAAATATTCCACCTTACGACAAAACTCGTATGGAAAAGTAAGCAAACTATGTCCCCTCTTACGACAACAGTGAACATAGTAGCAACCAAAAAGCATTGATCCTTAACTTTTGCGCACTTCAAGTACTTCGAGAGAGACTAACCGATAATATTAGAAGAAGTAGGAAAAATATCGAACATTTAATTTTGCTAATTTTATTATAGATGTTTAAAAAAAATTGCTCAACACTGTGCGAAGTAACTCCACACTTTGTGGTAGCAAAGTACGGAGTTACTCGCCCCCCAGGGCACTTCTCCACTGGCAAAGGACGGACGCTGTCAAACCTGGCAGAGCAGAGGTCGTGAGTTCGAAACATGGGGCTCTTGGAAGGCAAGGATTTATTCTTGGAAGGCAAGGATTTATTCTTGAAAGGCAAGGATTTATTCTTGGAAGGCAAGTGGGAACTTGGAAGGCAAGGATTATTCTTGGAAGGCAAGGTGCAACTTGGATTGGCTTGCTTGGCACTTTATCAGACCAGGTCGGGAGCGCTCGGACCCTGGCCAGTCGGAGGCACATCCTGCGATTAACCGAACTGTGTGAAGAGGGGCCGGATCACAGACCCAAGAATTAGTCAAGAATTGGACACCTTGTAAAAAAAAGTACGGAGTTACTCCCACAAAGTGCAGAGTTATGGACAACTCTGCACCGTGCGGAGAGATCAACTCTCTCCGCACAGTGCGGAGAGTTTCTCCAAACTCTCCGAAAAGTTTATTCCAAAGAGTTTGGAGAAACTTTTTTTTGTTTATTCTTTATTTTTTTTCTATTTGGTTTTTTATTTTTTCATATTATCATATTTTTTTAACAATGTCGAGTTATCTCCAAACTCTACGGAGCTATATTTTTTTCCCCACGTTTCTCTTTCTTTTTATTCTCTTTGGTTTTCTTAAATTTAAACTATTTGATTTTTTATTTTTTTGTTTACCTTTGATATAATATATATATATATATATATATATATATATATATATATATGTGTGTGTGTGTGTGTGTGTGTGTGTGTGTGTGCGTGCGTGTGCGCGCGCGCGCGCGCGTAAATATTCCTACATAAGAAACAAATAAAATAGCTTAACAAAAAATATATATATATATATCCCCACTATGCGGAGAAATCAATCAATCTCTTCGAATTGTGCGGAGAGATCAACTATCTCCGTACAATGTAGAAATATATATATATATATATATATATATATATATATATGTGTGTGTGTGTGTGTGTGTGTGTGTGTGTGTGCGTGCGTGTGCGCGCGCGCGCGCGCGTAAATATTCCTACATAAGAAACAAATAAAATAGCTTAACAAAAAATATATATATATATATCCCCACTATGCGGAGAAATCAATCAATCTCTTCGAATTGTGCGGAGAGATCAACTATCTCCGTACAATGTAGAAACTCTCCAAACTCTTTGCTCTTGGTTTTTATTTTTTTAGATTACCATAGTCTCCCACCAATGTCGGGTATCTTCAAACTCTTCGGATGCTCCGCAGCACTGAGCTACGATTTTTTCCCCACATATATGTATGTGTGTATGTATGTATATGTATGCATGTGCATATATATATGTATGTATATGTGTATATATATATACATTCCTACATAATAAACAAACAAGAAAATAGCTTAACAAAAAAAAAAATCTCTCCGCACAGTTCGGAGAGATCACTTGATCTCTACGCGCAGTGCGGAGTTGTCCGTAACTCTGCACTTTGCTCCCATGAAATACGGAGTTACTCCGCACAGTGTGAAACCATTTTTATATTTTTTATTTTTTTAAGCATTCACAATAAAATAAGCAAAACTAAATATTCGATATTCCAACAAAAATGGATTCGCCAAATTAACATCAAAGATCACACTACAGCAATACTTTTCTCGGCATTCCAACAAAAATGCGGAGTTACTCCGCACACTCCGCAAAAAGTGTGCGGAGTTACGGATAACTCCGCACAAAAGTGCTGAGCAACGCCGCACTGTGTGGAGAGATCAAGCCACAGTTGCCACCTGCAGGGATCGGAACGTGGACTTTCGAGAGAACCTAGGTCACGGTTGCAAAAGCGGCTACCCAATGCCTGGTGAAGGTGATGGCCTTAAAAACTCCAAATGATGATGAGGATTAGGAAGATAGTGATCTGGGTTTTCAGTTCGGACTGCCTTATCCGTCTTCGATTTCTAGCAAAAGCAATAGTCAAAATAGTAGCAGCGGTCTCTTTACAATTTCGCTTTCCAAGCTGAATAGATCTCCGCCTTTTACGGTATTTAGATACCTCAACTGAAATCTTTTCAATTCTCATGGATTTGCTTTGAATAGTTTCAACTTTATATTAGAATTTGAAGTGAAGCATTATAAGTATTCATTTGATTCTTCTCTGTTTTGCTGTGATCTTGTAGATTGGGTGATGATCGGAGAAATTGATTTCTATTAGCAGTCTTACTGAAAATG
The DNA here is from genome assembly GCF_002742605.1 of Olea europaea var. sylvestris. NCBI lineage: Eukaryota > Viridiplantae > Streptophyta > Magnoliopsida > Lamiales > Oleaceae > Olea > Olea europaea. Next base: position 226,996 of record NW_019267123.1, read on the forward strand.
ATTGAAACTGCTTAAGCTCAATTGTATGTGGAAAATGAATTACAGTTTTATCTTCTTTGTCTATTAAATTGTAGATTCTACACATTGTATATTAGTTCAATGGCTTGCAAAACTGGAGCTGACTAAAATCTACCATGAAAGAACTGCATTAAGTTATATGTTGTAAAATTTAGTGTTAAAAATGGAAACTATGTAATCTTAAATATTTGTTAATGAATAAGATATTTGGAGACTTGGCTTCCATCAATTTTTGCTTTCTTTATTGTGCTTCATTGCTTTGGAAAACAGAGGTCTAAAGAGGAACATTCATATTTTTCATTCGCATTTTTGTAGGATTTTTCTAGGCTTTTTTTAAAAGTGATGATGAACTATGAAAGAAGTTACCGACAAGCATGTAGATAGGAATAATGTTCAAAGTATTTGACAAGAAGAATTCTAAGCTAGATCTTATGGCTAGGACATAAACCGCAATTTTTGAGTACAGGACATTTCCTTGGGAGTTGACTAAATTTTCAAATATTATATCGGCTTCAAGTTTTGCTGAAAGTCTACAAGTTGAAATTCTTTCATTTTTCTTGAAGTATACAATTATAGGTAAAACAATAGCCTTTTTTTGGACGAGAGTTTCAATTATCCGTGCTTTCTTGGAGGAAGTAGTGGTTACTACTTTAGACTGAATACAACTTAACAACTCATCTCATTGGCTGGAAGCTTTATGGAAAGGTGATTGTCAATTTAACTTCACCTTACCCGAGAAAGATGAAGTAGTGCATAGTGTAATGGAATATATATTTGAATAAACTTTTGTTTGCAAAGCTAATGATGCTGCATGAGGGGTAAGTTTTTAATAGGCATTAGATAGGGCTTGGTATCTCCAACATCCATCTTGACCTCATTTATCACACTTTATCTCTATCAAAGTTCATTTATCTTAAAAGATGAAATTTAGCATTCAATTCTTGAACCAATGCATGACTTTAGCAATTTATGTGAATGATGGGAAAAAAAATTAGAATGGATTCTTCTTACTCTTCCTTTTTATCACTGAAACTGCTTAGGAATATGAAGAGTGATTTTATCTTTAGTTGTTCTATAGACATTTGGATTTTTCAAAAAAGACTACACACATTTTTTTAACCTTTTGCTTGTGTTCTCTTTTGTATAGGTTCAAAGTTATCAGAAAATATCTGTGTTTCTATGAATATTGCCAACCCAGTATCCGACATCAGAGGAGATGAATATCGAGAAAATCAAGTTCAAGGCTTTTGATTTGGGAGGTCATCGGATTGCGTGCTGAGTTTGGAAAGATTATTATGCCAAAGTATTGTCTTTGCAAAATTCTATACCTGTGGCAGTTGATTTACATTTTCTTGGATGTTTAGTAAATTACTGGGCCATAACCAAAGAAACTCAAAGCAATAGTACATTGAATTGTTGGAATTTTGTCTTTGGTCGATGGCAGTAAATTTCTAATTCCTGAAGATAGCGTATATGTTCTTCTCTATTATGTGGAAGTCAGTCGAAAACCATATTAAGTAAGTCTGAATAATTGACATTTTATCAAAAGCTTCCCATTTTAGAAGCAACAATACTGCTCTCAAAGCCGTGGCTTGGATCACTCGAATTACATGTTAAATGTAATAAGAGGTTTAACCTTCCCTTAATTTACACCAATTGTTTATGGTTAAAGAACAATCCTACAAACATCTTATCGAAAATTCATAGTGCCCACACCTTTCATTTAAGTTGCATAAAAATTCTGCAATAGCTTTTGCATGTATAGACATCTTGTTCGAATTTTGCTCATTGAGTTAAACTTTGCTTTGAGTATACTTTTGGTGATATTTACATGTCTTGATCTTCTATCTTTAATAGTTTCTTCTAACAGTTTGTTGGTGCAGTAATTTTTATATTCTCTCTTTTAGTTTCTCAACATGTCAAGAATCACATTTTCGTGTGATTTTAGTTTTTATCCATTGGATAGGTACATACAAGAGCAACCACTATCCAATTAGAGGGATGATGATATCTGTCTTACTTGTTCAACTACTACTTATTCATTATCCTAAAACCACATGGTCGAACATTGACGAAGTTAATTTGTAGAAATACTTCCAAATCAAGGAAACTGAATGCAAAGTATGCACCTTTTTGTATTTGATTTCCTCTAATTTTGACTGTAATCATGGTTAATTGAAGCTAGATAAAAGTTCATTATCGCCGCAAACTTCTCCAGACAGTAAGTTAATGAAATTTAGCCAAATGAGTCATGGAGCCAGAGTTGTGCTTTTTATGAAGAAAAGTGTTACAATGCAGAGGGAAACTCCAATCTTTAGCTTATTTAGGTGCTTAAGTTTGATGTAACTAATGCTCAACACAAATAATTTTTGGTTATCTATGCTATTACGTAGCCTATTACACTATGGCACGTGCCTTGCACGTGTGTCTCACTAGTATTAAAATAAGATTTTTGAAGCCTTCAACAAAAAAGATCAGCTGATAAAATTTGATACTAAAAGCTTGTGCGGGCACATTTTTTTTTCCAAGCAAAAAATGGATTTCTTTTTTTTTTTTTTCAGAATGTGTGGTTGAAAATTGAGAAATTTGCAGGTCCTCGTAGAAATTTATAATTGAAAAGATATTGGATAAAAAAAATTTCAAAAGAACCTGTGCTAAGCAAGCCTTAATAAATTAATCAGATAGGCATCTAACATGTGAGTTACAAAAAAAAGTTAAAAAAAAAAAAAAAAAAAAAAAACTCGCGTATTCGTTACAAAAATTTGGTGCATGATTTATATTTTATTTTTCTAATTAATATACCAATTTTCAGATAGAGTTTAGACTTATAGAACCAAGATACGTGTATACAAAGTAAGCAAAACAAGGACTCGGAGAAATGTAGTAAATGAAGAAATTATAAGGAGATAAAATGAAGCAAGGTATGCATTTAAAATTCTATTTCAAATATAAAGAAAATATTATTTGTACATCGGGGTTGACACTCCGGTGTACACTCTCCTTACATGAGGAGATGAGTCTCACGACAATAAAAAAATATTGGGATCTCTCATGTGAGGGGAGTGTACACTGAAGTGTCAACCCTAATATACATGTAGCAAAATTCCAAACATAATTCATCATTACAATGGTGATAACAACATCAAACAAACGTCCGTATCCCAAGATACATATCTATCAAAATTAGTAGAACATAATATTAATTTTGTTGAACGAACCCAAACTTGACTGCACTTTTTTAAACTAGATGATATCGAATACTAAAATATCGAACACTAAAACTCAAAAATAATTTAAAAATTCTTTTGACAGAAGTTGGAAAGAATGAAGTTAGAAATCAATTATTTTGAAATTGATTTGGATTAAAGGTACATAATCTCTATTGACTATAGTTTAATTTATCATCTTTCCACCATCGTTGTCAAAAATTGGATCGAACCCAGTAGGTCGATTTTTGACATGAAAAAAGGGGGTAGAGCAGTTTAAGATATAAAATCGAATATTTGAAACGTATGAAAATATTTGGAGATTTTACCCCAAAACCAACCACTTCGCAACAAAAGACCGGCTAGTATATGCAAAAAAATTTATTTTTAAGTTGTTTGTTTAATTAATCATTCTTGGTTTGATCCATTACCTTTTCCGGATTAACACATGTTGAAATCAAAACCGGTCTAGTTATGGACTAAAATCAAATTTTGAAACTGTTACGCTCCGATCTGATACGCCTCGGACGCTTACCACCATATGTTCCGACCTGGTAAAGATCCGTCTGAAGTGTTTCCGAAGTGATGTCAGCAATACCTGTAACCTAGTAGTACCTGACCAAAAGTACCTCGCCCCCGAGGCCGAGGCCAAGTGGACTGCGGTTAGAGGATCCGTCGCCAATTTTAGAAAGAGATTTATGCCAAGATCTTTCCTGCACCTAAGGTTTAAATTGATTTGACGTCTCCATGAGACTAGATGATGTGACTTATCAACTTTATGTCAATTCAACTCAGAAGAGACAAGCTGTCCGCTCACTCTACAGACGCGGCTGATTGACGCCTATGAGCGAACGCCTCATACATCCAACGGCTCATACCACCTGTAAATACCTAAGGTTTGGCAAGAGACAAAGGTAATGAAACTCTTACTATATAGCACTCCATAGCAAGCCTATATATTTTCTCCTCTCCCATTATCATTGATTTGCACAGCCCCTGGGTACTGTTCCGACCACTTAAACCTGACTTGACCGTCGGAGTGTATACGGCCGCCACCACTCTCATTGGTCTCGGTCGTGTGCGTCTGACCATTCGCTGATTGTGCGTAGGGAGGAATACGTGGAGTGGCTCTTGGTTGGCCACGTGGAAGAACCAATTTTCGAGGTCAACAGATTGGCGCCGTCTGTGGGAAGCACTTCCCATTCGAAGTTTTGCATTCTCCATCGGAGAAGTTACCGAAAAATTAGCGACTAACCCTGAAAAGAGGACATTCTTGAAAAAGAACAAAGTCGAGTTACAATCCAAGTTCTCGCTACCCTTGAAAAAGAGATAGGATGAACTATAGCCATGAAGAGGACAACCCTATAAGAGAGGCCTTTGAAGAAGAGGTACTCCATAACAATGTTACTCATCAGAGACCACATCACCAGCGTCACCGAGGTGGAAGAACAGCCATACTCACTGAAGGAATGGCTCAGATAGCTGCAGGTATGAGAGACATCGCAGCTCAGAATATGGCAATGCATGAATTCCTCATGCAAGCCCAGGGTCATCAGGGCTATCAAATCCCTCAAGGATCTTATCCGGTACGGGAAGCCCCTGTATCTCACTTCCGAGACCACATGAGCCGGCACACGGAACGTCCCCTCAAAAGGGAGATGAACGTCGAAGCTACATCTTATGTGTAAGGGAGTTAACCATCAGAACCACGCTTGGAGAACAATTTCCCTCAAGAACATGAGGACCAAAGGTCAGTAAGCGTCTTCAACCGGATAGGGAAGGGTCCTAACAATAGGGTCCGTCCAGCAAGAAGATCAGTTCGTCCAGATCACGAACAAGAACATGCTCCCCCTCCTCCTAGAAATAGGAGAGACAGGAGGAACCTAGTCGATTGGGGAAGTCGAAGAGAAGCACCTCCACCTCCCCAGAACATCAAAGATGATGAAGGGTCAGATGGGCCCTGTCGATCTTATAAGATTGACGATGATGATGATAACCTCCCGTTCTCAAGGGAGATCCGAATCTTCCCAATGCCAGCAAATTTCATGTCCCCTAAGATCTCCAAGTATGAAGGAAAGGGGGATCCGAAGAAGCACCTCACCAAGTACATGACACAGATGAGCCTAAGGGGAGTCTCGCCTACTTTAAAATGCAGAGCCTTCCATTTAACGCTAGGCGGCGCCGCTGAGGTATCGTACAGCAGGCTTCCTCCCCTAAGCATCAGAAGTTGGCCAGATTTGAAGAAAGTATTTTTGAACCAGTACCTCTCACGCAGGGAAGGAGAGGCACCAGTGCAACGCCTGCAAGATATGAGGCAGGCCCCTAGGGAGACGCTGAAAAGCTATCTCACCAGGTTTACAGACGAAATCACCTACTGCGAACAGGTCACTGATAGAGAAATCCTTTCAGCCCTGAAGGATGGGCTCAACATGAACACTTTGTTCTGGAGGGATGTGCGCAGCAAGAATCCCTCCACATATGACGAGCTGGTGGAAATGATAAGAGTGGATATTATTAGTGAAGAAATGATTGATCATCGCAACCGTGCCGCGCAGGGACTCCCTCCTCCTCAGAGACAGGTAGGTCGAGGACCCGCAGCATACCTTGTTACTCAGCAATGGACCCAAGCAGGTCATACAATAGCTCCCACATCTGAACAAGCCCTAGCTTCCACCACATTGAATGCAGTATCGGTGTTGGCATATGATAATGCTCCTGTCGAAGCGGGACCATCTGGAAGAACTGATAACAAGAAGAAGAGGTCAAACAGACTCTTGGAAGGAGCAAGGTTTTGTACGTTCCATCAACTCTATGGACATGACACTAGTGAGTGCCGTGACGCCAATCGACGCCCTGATCGAAGCAACCCACACCCTTCCAGCAGGGACGAATACCCTCACAGATCCGCCTCCCCGAGAAGGGGAGGGAGAGGTCACCGGGAACAATCTCCTTGGAGATGAGAACCAAGGGACCGAGGTCAATCAAGACAGGGAAACCAAGCACAATTTTCTAGAAGCCAGGTTATCAGGGAAATCGATACTATCATTGGAGGACCCCACGTCGGTGCCAACATCAGGAATGCCCAGAGAAATTACACGAGGGAAGTAAAGGACCTCACAATGATCACTTACATTGTCAATGAATCGCAAGCAGCAGATAGGATGACCCCAATCACCTTCTCCCAGGAAGACTCAAAGGAGGTTCACTACCCTCATTGTGATGCATTGGTTGTAAGAGCCGTAATAGCTAGAAACGGATTAAAACGCATGCTCGTTGACAATGGCAGTTCCGTGAACATATTGTTCGGCTCCACTTTTGACAAAATGCAAATTGAACATGGGTTGATCCCCATGACCGACCCACTATTCGGATTCACTGGGGACATCATCATCCCACGAGGGCGGATCACGCTGCCTGTCGAAATGGGTTCGGCACCCCTAGTGGCCCAGCACTTCATGAAATTTATGGTGGTAGATCACAGATCGGCTTATCATGGAGTATTGGGCATACCTGCTCTGAAAGATTTTTGGGCTGTCACGTCCATCCACTACTTGTGCATGAAATTTCTAACCGAACATGGGATTGCTACGGTCCGAGGCAATCAGATGGGCTCCAGGGCATGCTACTTAAACTCACTGCGAAAGTCTGAGCCCCAAACTATTAATGTAATCCTAACTGAGGTACCCGCTGAAGTCAGTACGGACGTGGAAATGCTTGACACCCCTGAACAAAAGAATACCTCTGAACAAGGGGGGACGTCGACATGGAAGAGGTCCCTGAACAAGGACACCCTCTTGATGAGTTAGATCCCCGAATAATTGACTCTGAACCAAATGCAACCCCAATGGAAGAATTGGAGATTTTCCCCGTCAACCCAGAAGACCCCAGTCAGGTCTTGCGTATAGGAAAGTCATTGTCCTCTGAAGCAAAAGCAGAGATGATAAGCTTCCTAAAAGAGAACCTGGATGTCTTCGCATGGAAACATGAAGATATGGTGGGAATAGATCCTAAGATCAGTTGCCATCATCTTAACATCAATCCCTCCTATGCCCCCAATAGACAGAAGAGGCGTGTCCTCAATTCGAAAAAGTACGAGGCACTGAAAGATGAAGTAAACAAACTTAGCCGCAGTGGTTTCATAAGAGAGGCCATCTATCCAAGGTGGATATCCAACCCGGTTCTGGTGAAAAAGTCCAGCGGAAAGTGGAGGGTATGCGTGGACTTCACAAACCTAAATAAGGCGTGCCCCAAAGACAGTTTCCCACTTCCAAGAATAGATCAACTTGTAGACTCTACTGCTGGGCATGAACTATTGAGTTTCATGGATGCATACTCAGGGTATAACCAGATACCCATGTTCCGACCTGATGAGGAAGCTACATCGTTCATTACGGACAGGGGTCTATATTGCTACAAAGTCATGCCCTTCGGATTGAAGAATGCCGGAGCTACATATCAAAGGTTGGTCATCATGATGTTTGCCGAACTCATTGGCAAAACCATGGAGGTCTACGTAGATGATATGTTGGTCAAAAGCCTCTAGGCAGCCAAACACGTGAGTCACCTCGATCAAACTTTTCTGATACTTAGAAAGTATAATATGAAATTGAATCCTCTCAAGTGCACCTTTGGAGTGGCATCGAGCCAGTTCTTTGGGTATATTGTAAATCAGAGAGGAATTGAGGCGAGTCTAGTGAAAGTAACAGCCTTGCTAGAAATGAGGTCACCTCAGAAATCGAAGGAGGTCCAAAGTCTCAACGGTCGGATAGTCGCACTCAGTCGCTTCATCTCCAGAGCCACAGATAAAAGCTTGCCTCTCTTCAATGTGCTGAAGCAAGTAAAGAAATTTCAATGGACTTCGGAGTGTGAAGAAGCCTTCGAGGCTCTGAAAAAGCACTTTGGAGAGGCGCCCCTCTTGTCAAAACCTCAACCGGATGAATCTCTACTGCTGTATTTAGCGGTTTCGGATGTGGCGGTCAGTGCAATCCTAATCAGGGAAGAAAATGAGCGCCAATTGCCAGTGTACTACATCAGCAAAGCACTTCTCCCAGCTGAAACACGCTACACAGACATGGAAAAACTGGCACTCTCCCTTATCACGGCCTGAAGAAAGCTGAGGCCATACTTCCAAGCCCACTCAATACAAGTTCTCACCAATTTCCCACTAAAGCAGGTGATGCAGAAAACAGACGCATCAGGACGCCTGCTAAAATGAGCAATCGAGCTTAGTGAGTTCGATCCAACGTTTCGATCTCGACAGGCCATCAAGGGCCAGGCCCTTGCCGATTTTATGGTTAAATTTGCCAAAACCCCAGAAATGAAGGCGATAATGGAACCAGCCGAGCCCCCCACATGGAAACTGTTCGTAGATGGGTCCTCAGGAGAGGCTGGCGTAGGGGCAGGGATCGTATTGGAAAGCCCGGAAGGCCACAAGCTAAATTGTGCAGTAAGATTCGGCTTCAAAGCTTCGAACAACGCTGCTGAATACGAGGTCTTTCTGGCAGGTCTTAGACTCGCTAAGGAGATGCGGGTCAGGAGGCTTCTGGCAAGCAGTGACTTTCAGCTTATAGTGAATCAGGTCAATGGAAACTTTGCAGCCAAAGATGGTAACATGATTGCGTACTTGAAGTTGGTTCTGGACATAATTCCTCATTTTGAAAGGTTCGAACTGACTCAAGTCCCCCGTCTAGAGAATGCACATGTAGGCGCCCTCTCTAAATTGGCCAGCAGCATGGACTCAGAGCTACTAAACGTCGTCCCTATTAAGCACTTATCAAAGCCCTCCACCTTCGAAGGTGAAGAGATACTGTGGATAGAAGGCACCCCATTATGGATGCAGCTCATCATCGCCTACCTGAAGGAGCAAATACTGCCTGCTTCCAGAGGTGAGGCGAGGAAGTTAAGAAGAAGGGCTGCACACTTCCTCCTGCAAGAAGATATCCTTTACAAGAGAGGCTTCGCCTCACCCCTTCTTCGATGTGTAGGAGGCGAAGAGGCCACATACATACTCAGGGAAATCCATGAAGGAATCTGGGAAAATTACTCCGGAGGAATGGCTCTAGCATACAAGGTTCTCCGTCAAGGCTACTTCTGGCTGACTCTGAAAAGGGATGCTTGCCAGTTTGTCTAGAAATGTGACAAGTGCCAGCGCTTCTCGAACATACAAAGACAGCCTGCTCAGAGCCTCTCCGTAGTAACCAGCCCTTGGCCGTTCGCTAAGTGGGACATTGACTTCATTGGTCGACTCCCAAAAGGGAGATGAATTGCAACTTTCGCCATTGTCGCCATTGACTACTTCACTAAGTGGGTCAAGGCTGAACCCCTTGCCAGAATTACCGAGGCTAATACTACCGAATTCGTTTGGAAAAACATCATTTGTAGATTTGGCATTCCCCACTCCTTAGTGTCTGATAATGGAAGGCAATTCGACAA
>NW_019267123.1:236674-248486 GCF_002742605.1 Olea europaea var. sylvestris
GTCCTCTGGGCTATCAGGACTTCTTGCCGGACTGTAACCAGTGAAATCCCATTTTCCATGACCTATGAACCGAGGCCATGAATCCGGTCGAAGTCGGGGTCCCATCACATCTTTGGATACATTTCAATGAGATCAGCAACGACGAGTCTCGAATAAGCGAATTACACCTCCTTGAGAAAAGGAGAGATACCTCCCAAGTAAACTTGGCAAAATATCATCGAAAGATGACCCGCTATTACAACTCCAAGGTCAGAAACAGAACTCTTCGCTTGGGCGACCTCGTCCTTAGAAGAGTCTTCCAATCTTCAAAACCAACCGGGTCAGGAGTGCTTGGCCCGAACTGGGAAGGCCCTTACCGCATCCGCAGGGAATCCCGACCTGGTACCTTCGAAATCGAAGATATGGCAGGAAAGGCGCTGCCTCATCAGTGGAACATCAAACACTCGAGGAAGTACTATCAATGATGAGACTTTGTTCCGATCCGATCTCAGTATGTTATAATGAATCGATTGTTCTAATCTGATCTCAGTTTTAAAATTCCCTAAGTGCTCGAATTGCCTTAGTAAAGGGTGTTGTAATTTATCTTAAGTAATGAAGCTTTGGTTCCGAGCCACATCAGTTAGTAAATAGTTTCCTCAGTCCTTCAGTAGGTTCATTTAAGTGATCCGATCTTCAATTATTAGCTGATTAACGTTAAGGGGCTCTTCATGTTTGCTTAAGTGGTCCGCTTCATATTAACTCAAGTGTTCCGATTTCAAATTGTTAACAGGTTAGCATTAAGAGTCGCTTCATACTCGCTTAAGTGATTAAACTTATATTAACTTGAGTGGTCCGGTCCGCAGTTATTAACTGGTTATTGTCACGAGGCAATTAATCTGACGCTTGTCATTCATAAAAGTATGAACAGATTAAAAAGATAAAAAAGCAGAAGCCCAAATACTTAGCAAAAAATTTCATTTCATTGAATAAATTTAAGTACAAAGAGGCCGAAGCCGTTACAAAAGGTAACCCTACTCTGTTGGAGGGACTTCTGCATTGGCCGCCTCCTGGGCCTCCGGAGCCTCCTCGCCAAGCCTATCAGGCCGACCTCCAGTTGGTCCCCCGAACTCTGCCTCCAATGAAGAGATGTCCAGAGTGGTGTGCACCTCCTTCAGTCGACCCAATAAACTTTGGGCACTCCATGAGGCTCAAAAATTGGCGAAGTCGTCATACAGGGGATGGTCCTCAAAGTGGTCAATGAAGTTCTGGACTGCCACCTCCCATGCAGACTTCAACTCTTCCTTCAAAGAGGCAATCTCCTTTGACTGAGCCTCTGCCTTCTGCCTCAGCTCCACATTTTCTTTGTTGGAGGCCTCCAGAGCCTCGGTGGCGAGCTTGTGGTGCTCATTGGTGTGATCAAGCAGCCGAGTCACAGCAGCCACTTGGCACTTCACCTCGTACAACTCCTTCTTCAGCCGTTCCACCTCTGCTTTGGCGACAGTTAGCTGAGCCTCAGCCTTTTTCTTTCCCTCTTCCGCCTGCGTGGCCTTGGCCTGGGCAGCTCGCACGGCATCCTTGTAGTGCATCGCCTCCTCGAGGCACTTGGCGAGGTCCTCCCTCTTAGAGTTCAGATCCTTCACCAAGCCCTCAAGCTGGATGCTTGTACTTAGGGCCCATGCCACGCAGGCGCTGTTCGTCGCCACCAAATCCTCAGCCGTGCAAGAGGCGGTGTGGTCCCTCCACTCCTCTGTCCAGTATTTGCTGTGGACCATCGCCACCATAGCTGTTTCTGGAGGAAGAGCCTCCAACACTTCCCTTACGGGCTCTTCGGGATTGGTGCCTTGAACGTCGACCTCCTTAGAGGAACGGGGCCTCTTCCTCTTCTACTGCCCCGGCACTACAGTGAGGGGTGTTGTGGCCAGGGCAGTGGCAGGCTCAGTTGGGACGGGCCTTTTCTCTGGAATGGCCACCCCGATAGGAATTGTGGTCTGTCTCAGAGTAGGGGGTGGCCTCGCCACAGTTGGACATTTTGGAGGGGCAGGCTCTTCTTGCCCTTCCTCCGAAGGTCAGCCTCCAGGTCTTCCGGTACCTCCTTCTCCATCGGAGGCTAAAGCCTCTTACTGGCTTCCACCAAATCCTCCATTTGCTTTTTGTACGAGGAGGAGGAGGCCTTCAACGCCCGTGCCTCTGCCATCATCTTCTGGATGGTCTTGAAGTCGGGGCGCATCGGCATCTTCTTATTAAAGTTGTCTACAAAGAGTGAATAAGGAATTAGTATAAGTTTTGAGAGTTCGGAATAAAAAGCAAAGACTTCGGTCCAGTTACCTTGGGATGCCATCAGATCGTGAGTAATGAAAGGATGTTCTTTCGGATCAGCCTATGGTAAGACCTCTTCTTTTGAGGCATCTGATAAATGACGCAGATGGTGTCAAAGTCCTCGGATGACAGCTCGCACCTACAAAGGAAATGTAACTGTTAGGCACAATTCGAACTGAAAAAAAATATAAGGAAAAATAACTATACTCACTAAGTGTTGAATACTTCGTCGGGACCGTAAGAGACGCCAGGGGGTCCCCCTTTATAGTGTCCCATCGCCCTGTGGCCCAGCACCACGAGCTCTTCCATTCTTTGATGGAGCTCGGCAGATCGAGCACGAATGGAGTATGGGAACCCCATGAAGTAAGGTAATACCATCCCCGGATCTTATCCCCCCGACAGTAACCTTAGGTATGTAAAGGGTCTGGAAAACGGAGAGGGGCATCTCCACCCCTAATGACGCCTCTTTCCACAACATCCAGGAGCCCACCATTTAGCTCCAGGAGTTCGGATTGAACTGCGTCGGGGCTAGCCCATAGGATCTAAGCACCATCCTAAAGAATGGATGAACTGGTAGCCTAAGTCCGGCCCTAAGGATCACCTCGCTAATGGCCACACAGCCCGGCCTAGGGTAGCAGGCTCTCTCTTCCGGCCCGGGGAGGATCAAATCTATGTTATCAGGGATCCTATACTCTATCCTAAGTCTCCCCAAGTCGACCTCTCTTAATTTAGATGGATAGTCCCATGCCCCCCCAATTCACAGACGTATCTGCTGGGCTATCTGGTCGCTTCCATAAATTTCCCCCCTATTATTGCCCCAGCTATTTCTGAGGAGGTCGCCACAACGGGCTCGTCTACATTCACTAGTTCTAACCCCTTCTCCGAACCAGAACTTCCCTTCGAGGCCATTCTTTCAAAATTTAAAATCCCTAAAAGGTATGAAACTTACGAGTTTGAAGGTTTTCCTACCCGGAAATGGTGTAAGGTCGCCGGAAGTTCAATTTTCTCGCCGGAGTTGCTTAGAAAACGCCGAAAATCGCCAATTACGTGAGAGCAAAGTAAATTATTTGTTTCGCAAAGGTAGAAAGCCTGAGAAAGTTCAGAGTCCTCCTTTTATAGAAAGATAAATCCGATCTCCACCGTCGAATTCAAATGCGATCAATCTAAGCCGTTCATCGCATCTTCAATCTAGGCTGTTGAAATGAAACGCCAGATTTGATTTACGCCCAAGATGTCGCTGTGACATTCACGCTTACTTAAAACGCGTCACCTCGGTTACAACCAGCCGTCAATAATAATAAGTAGCCGCAGCAGCCTTTTGGGAGAATGGGCATGGCACCCAACTGTCACCTTGAAAACACGCAACAGTTGTCAAATCATTTGACGTTTGAATCGCCTCGGATCGAGCTCCTCACTCAACTTTACAAAGCTTGGACGCACCTAACGCGACGCCCCCTGTGGGTCATCGCCTCGAATGCTGCGTTCCCTCCCATGCTTTACAAAGTTTTAGCCATCTCCCAACGCGTCGGCCCTGTGGCTCAGCGCACCGGTGGCAGATGAGCTCCTCACTCAAGTTTACAAAGCTTGGACGCACCTGACGCGACGCCCCATGTGGGTCATCGCCTCGGATGCTGCGTTCCCTCCCATGCTTTACAAAGTTTTAGCCCTCCCAACGCGTCGGCCCTGTAGGTCAGCGTACCTTACGAAGTTTCGACTCACCTGACGCGCCGTCTCATGACGGTCACCACCTCGGACGCTGCGCGCAGTAACGAAACTTTGGCACATCTGCCTCGGATCATAACCTCGATTACTGAAAAAGATCAACCCCCAAGCTCCCACAAGTCGCAGTCCGGTCGGGAAAGCAAGCCCACCCATAATATAAATATTCATACCTAGACTTGGGGGACCACTGTTACGCTTCGATCTGAGACCGATCTGATACGCCTCGGACGCTCACCACCATATGTTCCGACCTGGTAAAGACTCGTCCGAAGTGTTTCCAAAGTGATGTCAGCAATACCTGCAACCTAGTAGTACCTGACCAAAAGTACCTCGCCCCCGAGGCCGAGGCCAAGTGGACCCCGGTTAGAGGATCCGTCGTCAATTTCAGAAAGAGATTTATGCCAAGATCTTTCCTGCACCTAAGGTTTAAAACATCTCCATGAGGCTAGATAATGTGACTTATCAACTTTATGTCAATTCAACTCAGGAGAGACAAGCTGTCCGCCCACTTTACAGACGCGGCTGATTGACGCCTATGAGCGAACGCCTCATACCGTCAGATGTATACACGCGTCCTACATCCAACGGCTCATACCACTTATAAATACTCAAGGTTTGGTAAGAGGCAAAGGTAATGAAACTCTTACTACATAGCACTCCATAGCAAGCTTTTATATTTTCTCCTCCTCCATTATCATTGATTTTCACAGCCCCTGGGTACTGTTCCGACCACTTAAACCTGACTTGACCGTCGGAGTGTATACGGCCGCCACCACCCTCGTTGGTCCCGGCCGTGTGCGTCTGACCATTCGCTGATTGTGCGCAGGGAGGAATACGTGGAGTAGCTCTCGGTTGGCCACGTGGAAGAACCAATTTTCGAGGTCAACAGAAACGTTAAAGTTTCAATAAAATTCAGGGCAAAAACAATTGGTTTGCAACAAAAATTGGCCGATTCAATACAAAAAAGCGATCGATTCGAAACAAAAGAAAGTTTGTTATTACCCAAACTTTTAGTTTGCTCTCAATCATTTACTTGTTCAATATCGATGTCCGAATCGATTTTTAAAATATTAATTTTCAAATTAAAATCATATTAGTGTAGAAATGACAATGGGTCGAACCGACCTAGCTCACCTCAATCTCTAGACTTACTTCGTGGGCTCGGGTATCCATGGGCCGAACCAAATAGGGGTAAACGAGCTACCCAAGCCCATTGAATTGTTGCCCCAATATTAAATTCTTAGGGGAGTTACACCTACCAATGACTCTTAACAAGTGGAGATAGATAGGCATGGATGAGACATGTGATGCCAAGTTTTGGATGGTTGTTAACCACTCTCTCTTTTTCTTCAGAGGAGAAGATAATACCAAGTTAAACGTATTTGGTTTTGCATGAGAAAACGAAACCAAAATTTGGAAGTAAATGAGAGAATTTCTTGCATTTCCCACACTTGGAATGTATTAGGGGACAAAACTGATGAAACTTTTCTTTCGTCTTTGTTAGGGCATGTTTGGCACTTTGTGATTCTTCAAGAATATTATTAGTCTTTAGGCAGCCCCTTTGATTCACTCGTCCATCATATGTCACGTCAATAACAATTTGCTAGCAACAAAAATACTATGCAGTTATTGTACCTAGATTTGACGTTCTCATAGGGTATTTCTAATGGTTATTACATTGGATGTGATTAAACAAGTTTAACAGTATCTCTCGTCTATCAATTCTACTCAACCTTTACCAATCCTCCAGTCATAATAGGTAATGGATACGATTTTATATTGAATTTATAGTCTTGACACGAATATTCACATTCTTTCTATCTTACTTGAGTTCCGTACCTACTAAAATGTTGAATGGACATTGGTAATTGAAAAAACATGAACGATTAGTTTTTTCTTATTAATCGTATTCAGTCATATAACTTATCACTCTATCTATCTATGAAATAAACAATGTCTTAAAGAGAAAGTTCAATCTCTCTCCAACTCGACGTTTGAACTTGTGTAATATCAAGTGGCACGACATTTGCATGTAAAAAAACATGAATTACGTTATTATTTTCATAATCACATCGTTCATATCATAGTCTTAACAAGAATATTCACATTCTTTCTACCCTACTCCAGTTTTGTACCTACTAAAATGTTGAATGGACATTGGCAGCTGAAAGAATGTGAATTATTAGTTTCTTTCCTTTTGTGTTTAGTCATATCATTTATCACTCGATACATCTACAAAATAAATGATGTCTTAAGAGGAAGGTTTATTTTTCTTCTCCAACTCAAGCTTTGTTTTTCTATAGTATCATGCGACACGACATTTACATGTAAATGAACATGAGTTATGTTATCCACTTCATAATTACGTTCGTTCATATTCAGTTCAACATATCAAACAAGAAATACGTGCAAATGCGAATAAAGGTGTAAAAAATATATTTTAATAATTAAATTCCCCTTGGAGAGAAAATGACAAGTGAATTCCTAGGCAAAGAATGAGATCAAATATCAAGAAAAGTCAGAAAGTTACCCAAAAGGGTTTAACATTTTAATCAATTAGTTTCAATGATTTTAGTAACCAAAGATTCAAGATTTTCTATTTGCTCTTCTATAGGTAGAGAGAAAAAATGGATATAGAGCAAAAATAAAAATTTGTATTATTGTAACAAATAGGGAGATGCGGAAAAGATGACTCCCTGCCTTGATCAACCGTGGAAGCTTTTATTTGAGGAGGTGCTATTGGACTCAGTGAATATCGCCTATTCTTGTGTTTATCGACGGTGGTGATAATTTGTAAAATACATATACTTGTCATAAGTACAATAAATCATAAAAAATATATGAATTTGTCTTACTATTATTAATATTATAAAGTGAATTTTTTTATAGTTGAAATAAACTCAATTGAATTTTGAAATAGAATCAGTTTTCCTCTTGACATGAAAGACCGCCACTGCGAACAAGTTTTGGGAGTTGCATTTCGAGCTCATATCGTTCATGCGTCTTAACTTTATTCGGGAAGAAAAAGGGAAAAGTAGCACTGCTTCTCACAAATTTCATATTCCTTGACATGTAAAACGACACCAAATCGGTTACGACAAATGCTAACCCCTCACGCATGGTAGACAACACAACGTAGTTTTGTTGAAAATTCTTTAGCAACTGACAATTCCCGTTTCTCAGCCTTAAAATTGCACCAAACCACTCTCTCTCTCTCTCTCTGTAAACATAAATCCATAAAAAAACCAGACTGTTTTGAGGAGACGGTGAGGATTTTTCTTTGGACTCTACGTGGGTTTTTGATGAATTGAAAAGGCAAGAAAGGAATTTAGAAATTTCGACTTGTTTGGTAAGTTCTTTCTACTGTTTTTCTTTACTCTGTTTTATGTTTTGGTTAATTTTTGCACTATTTGGATTGAAATTCTTTGGTCTTATGAATTCTGTGCATTTTGAGGATATTTTTTCGAGGCATTTAAATAACAAATTATAGATCTTTTGTTGTTAATTCTAGAATTAATTGTACGCACCGATGTTACAAGAAGATGACCGTCATCTGTAACCTTGTCACCTCTTCAAATGTTTCCGATGATGTCTCTTTCACCTGGTTTTATGCCACCACATTCATGGCTTAAGGAACTTAAACCTGAGGAGAGGGGTCAATATTTAATCCATTTGTTGGTCACTTGTGCAAATCATGTGGTTACAGGCAACCTCGAAAAGGCAATCATAGCCCTTGATCAACTTTCCAATCTTGCAACTCCTGATGGTGATACTATGCAGCGTATCTCTTCGTATTTCTCCGGGGCTCTTGCTGATAGGATCCTTAGAACTTGGCTTGGTATTTACAAAGCCTCCCATTCGACCAGGATTTGGATTGTTGCAGAAGAGATTCTTGTGAGGAAAATGTATTTCGAGTTTTTGCCGTTTATGAAGGTGGCTTTTGTGATCACTAACCAAGCTATTATTGAAGCCATGGAAGGAGAGAAAATGGTGTTATTGATTTAAATGCGACAGAACCTGCACAATGGCGTGCACTCATTCAAGATTTGAGTGCTCGGCCTGAAGGTCCTCCTCACTTGAGAATAACAGGAATCCATCAGCAAAAAGAGGTTTTGGAACAAAGGGCTCGTGTATTGACTGAAGAAGCAGAAAAGCTGGATATTCTGTTTCAGTTTAATCCCATTATTAGCAAATTAGAAAATCTGGATGGGGAAAACTTGCGTGTCGGGGAGGCTCTAGCAATTAGTTCCATCAGGTAGTTGCATTCTTTCTTGGCGTGCGATAATGACATAAAGAAAAAGTCCCCATGGACGCCAATGAGTGCATTTGGAGTTCATTTGCAAAGGGTGGCACAAATAAACCTAAATACTTTAGGGGAATTGCTTGAAAAAGATATGGTTAGGGTTTGTAGTCCAAGACAAGACTCGGCTTCTTGTTCACCACTATCTACAACAGCATCAGCAAATATTGATAACTTTCTTAGTACTTTATGAAGTTTGAACCCGAAGGTCATGGTGGTGACTGAACAAGATTCTGACCATAACAGGAAGAGCCTAATGGAAAGGATATCCTAGTCTTTGTACTTTTATGCTGCCTTGTTTGATTGTATGGAGTCGGCTTTGCCAAGAGCATCTTTGGAGAGATTGAAGATGGAGAACATGTTATTAGGCGAGGAGATTAAGAATATTATTGCATGTGAGGTGATAAATGTGTTTTTGTACACTTATTTAGATCACAAATATGACTTAATAACGAGCAAAATAATTGAATTGTGACTTAATCTCGTTACAATTGTGAATTGTAGGGAACACCAATGAATATGGTGAAATTCAGGAGAAAAGACTCGAAAAAGGACTAAAATGATGCAATGTGAAAGTTTAGGGACCAATGTGCAATTATCCAAAAGTTGACCCGATAAACAAATCAAGAAATTGTTTAATCCAAATGCAAATCGATGATATCTTGGGATGATGGAATGGAAATAACGACAAAAAAAATGTCAAAAAGTGAAAGATTCAAGTAGAGGTATCAAAGTGGAGAAAATGAAAGTGAGAATCTACCATGCGGCCGCATGGTAGATCTCCCTTGTGGTCGCACACATGAGGGCGGGAAATTTTTTACGCAGCACGCCATAACTATGTGGCCGCACAGATTAAAACCATGTGGTCACATGGTAGTTTTCCGAAGCAAAAATGTTACTTTCCTTGTACGATTGAAACTCTTTTGATAACAAAATTTTCACGTGATATAAATACCAAAAGACGTCCAGAACGAGGGGAGACCATTTTTACAAGTTTTTGAGAGATTTTGAAGGAGAAACGAAGAGAGAACAAGAGGAAAACATTGCGCCAAGTGAAGATTCGATTGAAACTTGATTCGGGTGATGACGTTTGTTCAACTATTTTTGTATTTTCTTCTTTTTAGCTTGCTAGGCTAGATTTTTCATTGCTAGGAGATCGATGAACCTTGAAATACTATGTTTAATTTTTGATTTTGATATTCGACATATTTAAACGCATGTTCCGAAATTGAATAATTTATTACGTTTTTATTTCCATATTATTATTGTGCACGTAATTATATGATTT
Organism: Olea europaea var. sylvestris; assembly: GCF_002742605.1. NCBI lineage: Eukaryota > Viridiplantae > Streptophyta > Magnoliopsida > Lamiales > Oleaceae > Olea > Olea europaea. Next base: position 246,280 of record NW_019267123.1, read on the forward strand.
TGGTGGCCTGTTTTATGCATTCGAAAGAAGGAAAATAAGTTCGACATAATATAAATCATCATAGGGTCCTATAGAGGATAAAAATATACCTCTATGCCTTGTGTGAATTGTTGGATATTCATGAAATCATAATGCATTCTGGTATGTTAGTATTCGTCATAAAGATATAGTTGAATCATATATTGGGGTAGGTTTGACATTGCTTGAGAGAGAATGCTAAATTAAAGTAGGAATATTAATTCATCTTTTGTGGAACTGTGTGTTAAATTTACAAGATTAAAAAGTGAACGGGTATTGCTTGGGGATTCGTGATCCTAGTGCGTTAGTACACTCATTAATTTCATAAATTATAGTAGATTGCGTCCAAATCATTTTGCATTTAATATAATTCTCTCATCCATAATTGTATCATAGTTTATATCTTCTTTATTTAAATCACAATACATCAATTTTACTTTCATATTTCGGTTAAGGTCATAATAGGTTGATTTGAGCTAATTCAATCCTTGTGAGATCGATACTTGGACTCATAGTCCATTTTACTACTTGTTAACGAACCGTACACTTGCAGTGAATTTTAAATCGAAACAAATAATTTCGTGAACAAGTTTTTGGCGTCGTTGCCGGGGATTGAAATTTAGTTTAATTTTATCTATTGTGACACTAATTCAAACTTATCTAGATTAGTAGCAGTTAGCTTACTAGGTTTAGTTTATTGTTTACTTTAATTTAATTTTGTGTTAATTTTGCTATCTCAGGGCTTGTATGCAAAGAGCACCTGATCAAGACTTGGTTCCCATAAATTCAGAGATCAAACGCACATTTCATCACAGGCAAAGAGAAGCAAGAGCGGCACAATAGATGACTAACGAGCAAAATCGACCTGTAATTCAACTCAACGAAGGTGCGGGGGTCGAAGATGAAGGGAATGTGGTACTTGGGGACTTCATGGCACCGTTGGAGGTCCAAAGTCAATCTAGCATAGTGTATCCTCCATTTGGGTAACCGAACTTCCAGTTGAAAACAAATGTGATTCAACTATTTCAGAATGGGCATCAATACCATGGGATGGCTAGTGAGAATCCACATACACACATATCCCGATTTCTGGACATGTGCCAAAACTTTAGGTACCGGGGGTATCTCAGACGATGCTATAAGACTGCGATTGTTTCCACACACTTTGCGGTATGAAGCACTTAAATGGCTGGATTCACTTCCCGTCGCAAGCATCACCACTTGGAACGAGCTAGCACACAAATTTTGTATCAAGTTCTTCTCGCCAACTAAGGTAGCAAAAATGCAGCATGACATCTCTATATTCAACCAAGGCGAATCCGAATCATTTGAAGAGGCACGTAATCGTTTCAAAAATATGTTAAGGAAATGTCCTCAGCATGGTTTTGATAAGAAGACACGAATCCGATTTTTCTATACTGGGGTTACTTCCATCCTTCAAGAGCATGGTAGATTCATCATCCGACGGGTCTATCTCCACAAGAACAATTGACGGAGCCTGGGAACTATTTGAGAGAATGGCTACAACTTCAGCCATGTGGTCTACAGATCGAGTGGTTCAGAAAAGAACGCCGGGGGTTTATGAAGTAGATACTTACTCAGCATTATCCACGAAGATAGACTCTTTGTTCCATAAGGTGGAGAGCATTTCACAGACCGCCACTGTAAAACAAGAGAAGAAGATAAGCTGTGAAGAATGTGGAGCAGACCACAATACTGTCAACTATCCAATTCGCACACAAGGGGTCGAACATGCAAATTTTGTGCAATGGGGTCGACGCCAACAGAACAACTCACATTCGGAAACCTTCAATTAGGGCTGGAGAAAACACCCAGACTTCTCATGGAGCAACCAGAATCAAAACTGACCACAAGGTCAATATCAGCAGCAAGATAAAAAGCCACCATTAGAAGAGATGTTTGAGAAATTCATGGCAACGACTAATCAGTAGATGGAAGTCAACAACCAGTTTATGCGAAAGACAGACGCAACTCTTCAAGACCAAAGTGCAGCAATCAAAAATTTGGAGACTCGAATGGGACAGACGACAATCTCCATGACAAGAAGAGCACCAGGAAACCTACCCAACAACACTGATATCAACCCTAAGGAGCACGCAAAGGCTATAACAACCAGAAGTAGAATACAACTATCGGAGATACATGTAAAAAGACCGGTAACCAGCAAG
>NW_019267123.1:248593-282723 GCF_002742605.1 Olea europaea var. sylvestris
GATAAGGATGTTCCACTCATATTGGAGCGACCTTTCTTAGCTACTGGAAGAGCTATTGTCGATATTCAGAAAGGGCAGCTTATTTTGAGGCTTGGGGAAGAGCAAATCTCTTTCAACGTGTTCAAGGCAATGGAATTTCCTACTGAGTCAGACAGCTGTTTTCAAATCGATGTAATTGATAGAATAATTCAAGATACATTTCGGTTACATTATCCTTCCGATGCCTACGAGGCAGGCATTGCACATTCTCAATCCACTCACACTGATTCAAGTGAGATTGAAACATATGCACGATTTTTGGAAACTAATATACCATACATGCACAATCGTCACTTCGAAGAACTGGGAATTAGGACTACAAAGTCAATGCCATCTATTTAGCAACCTCCCAAGTTGAAATTCAAACAATTGCCACCACATCTTCGATATGCTTACTTGGGGGAGTCTTCTACACTCCCGGTTATTATTTCAAATAATGTCAGTAAAGTGGAGGAAGAGAGACTACTTCGGGCGCTGAGGGAGAATAAAACAGTCATTGGATGGTCAATTGCAGATATCAAGGAGATCAGCCCGTTACTATGCATGCACAAAATACTCATGGAGGAGAAATTTAAACCAAGCATCGATGGTCAACGGAGATTGAACCCACACATGAAGGAAGTGGTAAGGGTTGAAGTATTGAAGTTGCTCGATGCAGGCATCATCTACCCAATATCAGATAGTGCATGGATCAGTGCAGTACAGGTTGTTCCCAAGAAAGGGGGTATCACAGTGGTGGAAAACAAGAAAAATGAGTTGATTCCTACAAGAACAGTGACTGGATGGAGAGTTTGCATTGATTACCGCAAACTAAATGCTGCTACTCGAAAGGATCATTTTCACTACCGTTCATTGATTAGATGTTGGAGAGACTAGTAGGGCACTCGCATTACTATTTTCTGGATGGGTACTCCGGGTATAATCAGATTCCAGTAGAACCTGACGATCAGGAGAAGATAACTTTCACATTCTCTTACTGCACCTTTGCATACCGTAAGATGTCTTTTGGTTTATGCAACGCTCCTGCCATCTTTCAGCTCTGCATGATGGCTCTCTTTTTGGATATGATTGAGAAATTCATCAAGGTATTCATGGACGACTTCTCAGTGTTTAGGTCTTCGTTTGATGAGTGTTTGGGGCATCTGAGTCTTGTGTTACAGCGGTATACAGAGACCAACTTGGTATGAATCGAGAGAAATGTCACTTTATGGTACAGGAGGACATCGTTTTAGGACACAAAATCTCAGCAAAGGGTATTGAAGTAGACAGAGCAAAGATTCAGGTAATCGAAAAATTACTGCCACCAACATCAGTGAAAGGTGTTCGTAGCTTCCTCGGGCATGCCGGTTTCTACTTTCTACAGAAGGTTCATCAAGAATTTCTCAAAAATAACTAAACCACTGTGCTATTTGTTGATGAAGGAATCCACATTTGAGTTCACAAACGAGTGTTTGCTGGCTTTTAACACCTTGAAAGAAAAGTTGATTTCAGCACCCGTGATCTTCACATCGGATTGGAACTTGCCATTTGAATTATTGTGCGACACTAGTGATTTCGCTGTTGGGGCCGTATTGGGACAACGAAAAAATAAGATATTTCACGTGATATACTATGCAAGTAAGACCTTGAACGACGCTCAATTAAACTATGCCGCTACAGAGAAAGAGCTCCTTGCAGTAGTCTACGTTTGATGAGTGTTTGAAGCATCTGAGTCTTGTGTTACAGCGGTACACAGAGACCAACTTGGTATTGAATCGGGAGAAATGTCACTTTATGGTACAGGAGGACATCGTTTTAGGACACAAAATCTCAGCAAAGGGTATTGAGGTAGACAGAGTAAAGATTCAAGTGATCGAAAAATTACTGTCACCAATATCAGTGAAAGGTGTTCGTAGTTTCCTCGGGCATGTCGGTTTCTACTTTCTACAGAAGGTTCATCAAGAATTTCTCAAAAATAACTAAACCACTGTGCTATTTGTTGATGAAGGAATCCACATTTGAGTTTACAAACGAGTGTTTGTTGGCTTTTAACACCTTGAAAGAAAAGTTGATTTCAGCACCCGTGATCTTCACATCGGATTGGAACTTGCCGTTTGAATTATTGTGCGACACTAGTGATTTCGCTGTTGGGGCCGTATTGGGACAACGAAAAAATAAGATATTTCACGTGATATACTATGCAAGTAAGACCTCGAACGACGCTCAATTAAACTATGCCGCTACAGAGAAAGAGCTCCTTGTACTAGTCTACGCCTTTGACAAATTTCGATCATATCTTGTGGGGTCAAAGGTCATCGTTTATACAGATCATGCTGCTATCAAGTACTTAATGGAAAAGAAGGATGCAAAGCCACGTCTCATTCGTTGGATACTGTTGCTTCAAGAGTTTGATTTGGAAATTAGGGATAAGAAGGGCAGTGAAAACGTGGTGGCAGACCACTTGTCTCGACTCGAGACCACAGAGCAGACAGAGACCGTGGAAATCAATGAAGTTTTCCCAGATGAACAGATTTTTGGTGTGGGGGAGGCACTCTGGTAAACTGACATAGTTAACTACTTAACCAAGTCTATCATTCCGCCAGATTACACAAGTCACCAGAAGAAAAAAAATTTCGTTGAATTGAAGTATTATTTTTGGGAAGACCCTATTCTATACAGGCGGGGAGCTGATTAAATCGTTCGTCCCTGCGTACCTGAGGAAGAAGTACCTTTGATATTAGAACATTGTCATTCATCTACATACGTAGGGCATTTTGGTGCTTCAAAAACAGCGACGAAGATCCTTCAATCAAGTTTTTACTGGCCTACGCTGTTTAAGGATGCTTTTGAATTCATGAAAATGTGTGACCAATGTCAACGCACCGGTAATATATCCATGAGAAACGAAATGCCTTTGAACAATATCCTGGAGGTGAAACTATTCGACGTCTGGGGGATCGACTTCATGGGGCCATTTCCCCCATTATTCTCTAATCAGTACATATTGGTGGCTGTGGATTATGTATCGAAGTGGGTCGAAGCCATTGCATTGCCTACCAACGATGGGAAGGTGGTGATTGATTTCCTAAAGAAAAATATTTTCACCCGCTTTGGAACACCGAGAGCTATAATCAGTGACGAGGGCAAACATTTCTGCAATCGCCAATTTGAATAGTTGTTGACTAAATATGGCGTTAAACATCGTGTAGCCACTGCATATCATCTCCAAACCAGCGGACACGTCGAAGTGTCCAATAGGCAACTGAAGCAAATACTCGAAATCACAGTAAGCTTGTCACGAAAAGATTGGTCTAAGAAATTGGACGACGCCTTATGGGCCTATAGGTCTGCATTCAAGACCCCTATAGGAATGTCACCATATCGACTGGTTTTTGGAAAGGCACACCACTTACCTCTTGAGACAGAATACCGTGCTTACTGGGCAATGAAGAAATTGAATTAGGACTTGAAGGCTGCGGGTGAAAAATGTCTACTAAACTTAATGAGATCTAGCTCCGAATGGAGGCCTATGAGAATTCAAGACTCTACAAAGAACGCACCTAGAAGTGGCATGATATACATATTTAGGGGAGTGAATTTAAGGTGGGGCAAAAAGTGCTACTCTACAACTCTAGGCTTAAGTTGTTCATAGGAAAGCTGCGATCGAGAAGGTCTAGTCCATATACTATTACACAGGTATTTCCACATGGGGCAGTTGAGATAACTCACGACAGCAATGGAACATTCAAGGTCAATGGACAGCGTTTGAAACACTATTGGGGCAGCGATTTTTCAAACGAAAAGAATACCTTTCATCTTAGACCACCAGAATGACGTAATGCGGTAAAGTCGAGCTATCGACTATAACCTAGCGCTGGGTGGGAGGCAACCCACTATATCCTTCTATTTATCGTACTTTTCACATTATTTTCAGAGTTATTTAATTTTCGAATTTGCATTTTTCTAGGTCATCGTTTATCCATGCATGTTAATAGGATCCAATTCTCGTCCACATAATTTTCTAGGCATTATACTCATATTCAGTGAGTTTGAAATGATTTTGGGTGATTGGGAGTAAAATTCATGCATTTCAAGAAAAAATGACGTTTTCAAAAATTTAAAGGGGAAATATGTGCCAGAGAATTCAAAGAGGTAAAATAAATTTTTGTATTCCATTATGTTTTGTTTTGTTAAAAAAAAAATAAATTGGACCATGCGGTCACAAGGTACAACCGCACAATCATTATCTGGGTTTCAAGTGGCCTTGGCCACTTGAACCATGTGACTGCACGGCATAAAGCCATGTGGCCACATGGTAGAATCTGGTGTGAGATTTTAACCCACGCCCAATTCCTCATTCACACAATCAAATTTTTTCAATCTTCTCTCGAGCACAAGGCGATTTTTACAACACATTCACTACACAAAAAACACCAATTTGCAATCCCCAACCCTTCACCCCGTGAATCAACCACTATACTCACCAAAAAGGTAATTTTCTTTCCACCCTCTCGGTTCCTTCAATTGGATTAATTTATGGTTTCCTATTTCAATTTTGATGGAATTATGGGAGAATGGGCAATAGGTAATCAATGGTTTGTGTGTGTGAACTTGGGTTGTGTTATGGACTGGTGGCACATTCAACTTTGGTATTTTCTATGGTTCACACGGAATGTATGCTACATGTTTGATGAATTGCTTAAGGGAAGTTTGTTGTGCATATTGTAAATTCTCGCATTTGACACTCTGACTATATGAATTAACGTACACATTGTGATCCAATGCTATCGAAATTGAGCTCGAAACACACTCACCAACCACACACGTGTAGGCACACATGTTAGGTTCACGTCACTTTACCACACCCATTTCGTCCCTTGTGTTAAGTACTCGTTAGACATCCAATAGGCATAAAATTTGAATATGTGCCCCTCTACACTACGTACTTTCATATGTCTGGAGGTTGTTTGGGAAGAATTCGAGTTTTCTCGATGATATCCGGAGGTGAAAGTGCGCACTTAATCATGAGTCACTTGACACATTTTGGGTGTTTTGAGCTTCGTTTGTGTGTATATTGTTATTTTGCCTCCCGTATACATTCTCAAGCATGTTTTCTTGAAGTTTGCATATACCACATTCATAAACACATGAAAGACCATCAAATCCATTTTGCAACACGTAGGAACACGGCATGTCACGACACCCTACGTTCCCTACTTTACACTATTACTTGACATACCAAACGAAGTCCAATTGAATTGAAATTTGAGTATATGGTAGACCTCATTGAATACTTTCATATACCTGAAGATTGGCCGGGACAATTTCAATATTTTTCGATGATATTCGGAGTCGAACATGCGCACTTGGTTATGGGTCCATTTTTTTAAATGTGGATGTTTAGACTAATTCTCTTAGTTTTTCATATGAGCACACTATTTACACTATCTTGAGTATCGTGTTTTGAAGTTTGCATGCCAAGGAGTTATTTATGCATGTTGAAGTAAGTTTGGGGGATTTGTGACATTATTGCCTTGCTAATCTCATTCCCTCTCTCGTTTTTCAACAAGAAGTTTAATGACTCCTATGTTTACAAACCTTGCAGAATGCCTCCTAAGAGAACTCTGCACGGGAAGAAAAAAGCAAGCTCCTCCACCGGTACAGCCCGTACTAGAGAGCTTGCGAGAGAAGTTCAGCGATTCTTAAATGCGAACACCGCAGCGCCGTATGAGAATATCATACGCCATTGGACTATACACGCTGAAAGACCCGTTAAGCTTGATGACTTCCCATATTTTGAATTGGTCAACTTAGTTCAGATCTGTGGGTGACACAAGTTGGTAGAGCGACCACATCCAATCTATGAGACTCTATGCTGAGAGTTCTTCGCCAACTTCAACAATGAAATTAACACACCGGGTTCTGAGCATTTCCATCAGACTTGGGTGTGGGAGAAGTGGATTATGTTCTCTCCCGAGGTCATTCATGATTACTACCAACTCACAGTGGAGAATGTGATTCCTATCCCGATTGACTTTAACTAGAATGAAGTGGCCGAGGTTTTTATGGGGCTGGAAAATGCATGGACCCTTGCAACTACCGAGTGGCATCAGATCGAGCTTACCCCATCCATAGCCATTCTATGGCTCTTCATGTGCCATAATATCGAGCTTATCTCGCACAGGACTATATTCCCCGATCAGACAGCAGGGCTTATCTACCACTTGGTTCGGGGTAACAAGATAGATCTCGCCACTCTTATTTACGACCAACTACACACATTGGGAACTTGGAGAGATCGTCGTTCCACTCTGATATTCTCAAGCCTCATTAGTGGTACATATAGGGCTGCGGGCGTTACACTCCTATCTGAGGAGGTTCCTGAAAAACCCAGCCCAATGATCAAACGCACTACATTTGATGCTCAAGAAAGGGCTCGAGTTAAACATAGAAAAGAGCAAGAAAATGAGCGCCGTTGACAACAGGCAGAGCACGGCCCAGTCCCTGCAGATCAGGAACACCCACAGGTTCCAACACCACAGGCTGACGTGGATGCTCAATTGCTGAGACAAATATTCTCCACCACCACAGGAATCAGTCGAGACTTATGTAGATTCCTTCAGGATTTCGGCGCCATGAGGACTGAGTTGCAGGGTTTACAAAGAGACAATCACCTTGCACTAAATTACATCAGAGATGCCAGGGACGACACCGCAGTCATGCGACGAGAGATTGATACCATGAGTGGCCGGCTGAACATGTATGTGGGTCGAGTGGACAGCATCCGGATTCGAGTAAATGAAACATGGGAAAACATGAAAGCCATCTAGGCCGAGCAAGCACAGCAATCCGTCCTGATGAGAGAGCTGAATGGGATGATGCGGCAACTCCTTGGACGACACCCTCCACCGTCAGATGATGGTACATCAGGACCCAGTTTCCCGCCATCTCATCCATTTTGATCTAGGGGAGCACTGTTTATCCCATTTTTTGCTTTTCGTCTTCATTTTGTCCTTAAAATTATGTCTTTAATCGTTCTTTAATATTACATTGAGGACGGTGTATTAACTAAATTTGGGGGGTGACATAATTTTCAGTCCCTATCTGTGTTCATGTGTTCATTAGTATCTGTTTTCCATTACTGCATAATGTATGCATGATGAGTGTTAAAAAAATTACATTTTATTCAGTTTGTTTTTATTCTTTTCATGCATGTTTGTGTGGGTTTGATAACCTTGTTAGCTATGATATTATTATTGGACTAATTTAAACTGTAAAACTTTAGATTTGATGTTAATTAAACTAATTGATACTTGTTGATGCAACACTTGATATTATCTATGCACGCTATTCATGCCTGACATGTTAGGTGAATGACTGGATTTTGAGCATAAAGTAGGAAAAGAATAATAACCCTCTATTGAATTAACCCATAAACTATTTTAAGACATTTTGGTGATGGTTGAGCTATTATAGGGGAGCATTGAGATGAGCGGGGGCTCCGTGCATGAATTTCATTGTGTGGATTGCCTAGACTAGTCGGGCGAAGAGTAGGTGAAAACCTCACATTGGGGGTTGGTTTTGAAAACTAAATGTATAGAAATACAACAAAGGGCATAAAATTAATATGTGAGCATAAGACACTTCTTTTCATGCCTTTATGACTCGAGCAAGTAAGTCTGTAACGATATTTCAAAATCTGTTGTCCTAGAGCCAACTGGCTTGGGAATCACTAGCCCAAAGTTTGATACACGGGTCATATAGAAAGCAAGAAGGAAAGAGGTTAATAAAAAGTCATCTAATCGAGCCTTTATAACTCGAGTGAATAAGCCTGCAAAGGTTTTAAACCTGGTGCCCTAAAACCAACTGGTTTGGGAGTCACTGGCCTAAAGCTCGTTATATGGGTTATATAGAAAGCAAATGAGAAGATAATAATCAATCAGAAAAATTAGAGAAAAGTGAGAAAAACAAAAGAGAGACAATAACATGATGAAAAGTCCTTGGACATTTGGTTGAAGAAACTATACGTTTGAGGCGAGGCAAGTAACATAGTTTAATCTTGATTGTCGAAGCAACCAAACTTAGGAGAGTCTTCACTTTTTGAAGTGTAAACTTGTGATAGTAAGACTAATCCAAACTACGAGAAAATGAGGACTACAGCTATGTAAATTCCTAATCTTAAAACACAACCCTGGGATAATGGAGTGAAAAAAATAAGTTTGGGGGGTTATGTATCTCTCGAGCGAGTAAGGATACATTTGACCACTTGCGGTCGGGACTCAAATTCATCATGAACTTGATATGTTGGCATGAATTCACACACACACGTCAATTTGCATTTAGCAGATAAAGGTTGATATCATCTTTGCACTGATAAATTTTTATAAAGTTAAATACTTAGTCCAATCCTGAGCCACAACAGAGTATTAAGCCATGTTTGTTCAGAATTAAGTCACTATCTTGTTTAAGAACAAACAATAGTTCAAATTTGAGGGGTTTGATAAGTGTGTTTTTGCACACTTATTTAGGTCACAAACATGACTTAATAACGAACAAAATGATTGAATTGTGATTTAATCTCATTATAATTGTGCATTATAGAGAACACCGATGAACATGGTGAAATTAAGGAGAAAAGACGCGAAAAAGGACTAAAATGACGCAAAGTGAAAGTTTAGGGACCAAGGTGCAATTATCCAAAAGTTGACCCGATGAATAAATCAAGAAATTGATTAAACCAAATGTCAATTGATGATATCTTGGGATGATGGATTGGAAAAAATGAAGAAAAGATGTCAAAAAGTGAAAGATTCAAGTAGAGGGACCAAAGTGGAGAAAATGAAAGTGAGAATCTACCATGCGGCCGCATGGTAGATCTCCCTTGCGGTCGCACAGATAGGGCAGGAAATTTTTTACGCAGCATGTCATAACCATGCGACCGCACAGATTAAAACCATGCGGTCACATGGTAATTTTCCAAAGCAAAAAATTTTACTTTCCTTGTACGATTGAAACTCTTTTGGTAACAAAATTTTCACGCGATATAAATACCAAAAGACGTCCAAAACGAGGGGAGGCCGTTTTTACAAGTTTTTGAGAGATTTTGAAGGAGAAACGAAGAGAGAACAAGAGGAAAACATCGCGCCAAGTGAAGATTCGATTGAAACTTGATTCGGGTGATGACGTTTCTTCAACTATTTTTGTATTTTCTTCTTTTTAGCATGCTAGGCTAGATTTTTCATTGTTAGGAGATCGATGAACCTTGTAATACTATGTTTGATTTTTGATTTTGATATTTGACATATTTAAACGCATGTTCCGGAATTGAATGATTTATTACGTTTTTATTTCCATATTATTGTGCACGTAATTATATGATTTCGGTGGCCTGTTTTATGCATTCGAAAGAAGGAACATATGTTCAACAGAGTATAAATCATCAAAGGGTCCGATAAGGGATAGAAATATACCTCCATGCCTTGTGTGAATTGTTGGATATTCATGAAATCATAATGCATTCCGGTATGTTAGTATTCGTCATAGAGATATAGTCGAATCACATATTGGGGTAGGTTTGACATTGCTCGAGAGAGATTGCTAAATTAAAATAGGAATATTAATTCATCTTTTGTGGAACCGTGTGTCAAATTTGCACGATTAAAAAGTGAACGGGTATTGCTTGGGGATTCGTGATCCTAGTGCGTTAGTACACTCGTTAATTCCATAAATTCTAGTAGATTGTATCCAAGTCATTTTGCATTTAATATAATTCTCTCACCCATAATTGCACCATAGTTTATATCTTCTTTAGTTAAATCACAATACATCAATTTTTACTTTTGTGTTTCGATTAAGGTCATAATATGTTGATTTGAGCTAATTCAATCCTTGTGGGATCGATACTTGGACTCATAGTCCATTTTACTACTTGTTAACGAGCCGTACACTTGCGGTGGATTTTAAATCGAAACAAATAATTTCGTGAACATGAGGGAACCGAGAGGAAGGAAAGACATGAAAAGCTTGAAAAATGGGCTCAAAGATTTGATTTGGCTGGTTTTGCAAATGTTCCTTTAAGCTATTATACTATGTTGCAAGCAAAGAAATTGCTTCAAGGTTATAACAGTGATGGTTATAAGATCAAGGAAGAAAATGGCTGTGTGGTGACTGGCTGGCAAGATCGACCCCTTTTCTAGGTATCAGCTTGGAGATTTAGGAGGTGAAATCTTTGCGGGTTCACCTTGTTCTTTTTTCTTCCTTTAGTCGTTGCTTCCTTCTTCATCTGTGTTAATTTGTAGGACGAAACCTGGTCTTTTCTTTTGTAGAAATTTATAGTAGTAGTCGTATAACTTCTATGTTCTTCCTCACACCTGTTGGAATGTTTGTTCAAGAATTTTTTGTAATTAACTTCCTATTCAGCTCAATTAGAGATCATGCTTCAACTGTTCTATATGTTTATGACAAATCTTATGGTTTTTTGATTCTATCTTAAAACGAATCTATGTATTAGACCTATATACTGATATAACTTCCTTCAACTTCTTGTATTATAAATCTTAGTTTCTGGCTTTCCTCTTGAACTCTAGTTTTATTGATGGCTCGAATTAGTCAAATAAGGGCCCAAGTAACGTGTTATTTTCAAAAAGCTTCGATAAAATCTCTATGTGGAGCTTATATTTGTACTCATTCCTGCATTTCATGTTTGATTTTACATTGGTGTTGAAGTTAGTGGTATCAGCAAAGAAAGCCAGCCAGCCAGCCAGCCAGCCAGCCCAGTTGCAGATAGGTCAGGCGTGGTCTGCTTACATGTCAATTTCTGGTCGGCCTGGCTCGTAACTGTAACTCTTAACCAGCCTATTTCTATCTGTTTATAGAATGCAACTGTAAGTTCATTTTTCTTCTATCCTTATCAAACGACCGTATAGCCCTTGGTCGCGATGAATATAGAGCACGTATTTCTTGGACTTTTGATTTGTAACAAATTGATGTTCAACCTTTAATTTTGTTGTGCTCAAGTCTCCAATGAGTATGACATCTTGCAAGTTTTCCAATTCATAAAGGCTCGATTCTTAATTTTATTTTCTACTTCAAATTTTAAATTCCAAATTTTCCAGTTAATCTTGCAATTACAAAGTTTTTCAACCTGTTTTTGGATCTTGTAATAAATATAGTTCTTCTCTTTGTGCAAAATACCCTGTGGTCAAAATACTATTCAAGTGGATTGGATAGAACTCGAAGTATTAGGAAACGAAGAAATTAAAATCGTTTTCATATACTCGCTAGTTCTATTCATTACTGTACATGTACTGAATTGAAAATACTTGTTTTCATTATTGTTTTATATTTATGTGTTTTCATATACAATAAAGTGTTTGAACTGATGGTCACTGGACATGAAATTTTATCATGTTACAAATTATTAATAATTCAACCAATCGAAAGATTTTATTTGTATATTATCTTTATACAATGAGGGCTGGATATAGTATCCTTTTTAATACTTGACTAATGAATCCAATATGCAATATGTTTGGTACTATGTTTGGTACAGTAAATCATACAATATTTTACTTTTAGTTTTGTATTAGTAATGTTATACTTACAAATCCTTGCTTATAATGTGACAACTCCAACCCTTAACGGTTCGAGAATCACTAAACTAAACTAATTGAAAGAGTATTCAATATAATCATATAAATTATTTAAGTACTTATTAAAATTCAAAAATGTAATGAATTTAATAAATTAACTTGGAACAAGAAATATCTTAAAACATTTAAAATCAAATGAAATGATAGTTTGACAATTTAATAATTCTATTATTAAAACTATTGCCACCATAAGCCATCTCCATGCCGACTACCTCAAATCATCAATCATCTAAAAGTAGTGACATAATGAGGCGAGAATAAATTCTCAATAAGTGTGCGTGGATAATGAATTCATATATGTATTTCTACGGAAAATTCATAACTTGCATAAAGAGACACGAAAATTAAACCGAACTTATATAGTGCTAAATTCTCGTGTGTAGCGCTACTAAACTCCAGCTCATTCTTGATAAAATATACGCAACATGGTAGAAATGTTACATACATAAACATTAGCCACCATAAACATAAAGCACAACTTACCCTTTTTTTGTTAGAGAATCCAAAATGATAAAATGAGTTGTTGTTGAAAAGAGATCCTAGAGTCGCTTGTGGGATTGATTATTTCCGTGTGATTGTATAAGTATACGACTATATTTAATATCGAAATGACAAGAGAAAGAGAGGAAGTGAAAAGACAAAGTTATAGAAGTGGAGAGGGAGATTGTGTAAATAGTTGTTGCGGGTAACTTAGTGTTAGATTTATCTTCTATTTATAGTGAAAATTCTTAACCATTTGTGGAAAAGTGGAGGGAAATGATTGGATATAGGCTTGGTCAATGCTTAAATGGTGTGTTGTCATGAAAATAATAAAATAAATAGCTTAAATTGTGTGGTCAAATCAATATATTTAGCTTAAAACTAGGTGCATGTGGTCAAATCAATTACATTGGCTTGAAATGTGGTGTGAATAATGCATGTGGTCAATAAATTATCAATAATCAAGACTAATTAGCATATTTACACGTTTTATGCATGATTTCATCTAATTTCCAAAATAACTTTCTACTTGGGCCCTCAACTATTGGTTAATGATTAATAAGGTCATTTAACTTTAATAATAGTGCACTTAAGTCCTAAATTTAAATTTAATTCGCAGTAAAAAAAATTTGGGACATTACATAGAAGTTGTATATTTCATTTCAAATTTGCGTCACCCTCGATAGTGTTATCACGTTTTATCAAACAAGATTGACGAGACAACTTACAAATATGCTCGTGAATTTACACTATCCCTATTAATCATGAAGGATGGAAGTTGATCTTGTGATAATCAATCTTTGATATGATAAGTCGAGAACAACATCGTCATCAAACATACTTTTCCTTTTCTTAGTGCATTCAGAGTCTCAACCATACGAATAATAATATAATTTGTGAAGTTGAAGGAGAAATAATTACGCACTTAGACTAGAAGTCATACCTTGAACTTGGACAGTGTTTGAACATAATTTTTGTTAGGCATTATCCCTTTTCCTCCATTCTTTGATTTTCTTCTCTGACACTGAGATTAATTTAATCCGATTGAAATCCAATGGCCAATGATAAAGACCCACATTTTGGATATATCTCCTGAGCATGGCCCACAAGGGAACAAAACCATAAGCTCAAAAGGCCACGTGGCTACCTGAAATTGCAATTTTTTATTTTTTTTAAAATTCTTTGATAAAAAGGAAAAACTGTTATCTTGCCCCACTCTCTCTATATATAAATCATTGAAGCCTACATACATTTACAAAACAAAGCCATTGGCTAAAACTTAAAAAAGCTGCTTATGGCTGATTACTATTTGCAAAACATTCAAAAGTCTTTCCCATCATCAGACATTAATTCCAACATGGAATTTATGAACAATTTTCCAGAAATAAATCCAATTTATCAGGATACGTCAATCTTGAACTTGCAGAATTTGATGGGATTTCCCAGTGACAATATTTTTCCCGAGTTAATAAACGAATGTACAGGAATCTCAGAAGATTTTCCGAGTTTGTTTATTCATGAGGAGAAGAATTTGGTGCCTCAAACTGCAAATGATCATCGTGCAGGAAAGAAGAGGAAAGAAATTGACACCCCACAAAGTAGTGGTGCTTATTCATCTGCTCAAGGTTCTGCAAACGTTGATACAAGGAAAAATGTAAGAAGATTGTGTTTGTTCATTTGCGTTTTCCAGCTTGAGCTTTGTGAATATGAATTCATGGGATTTTCTTTCTGTTTGCAGTGTGCAGGAAAAGGGAAAAAAGTGAAATTAAACGAAAAGGAAGAGGAGAAACCAAAGGATGTGGTACATGTTAGAGCTAAAAGAGGTCAGGCTACTGATAGTCACAGTTTAGCAGAGAGGGTAAGTTCTGCCCTTTCCCTCAAGCATTTCTACGTGCGCATAAGTTCCTCAATATAGCCCCTTTGGTACCCATTTTTTTCAAAATGCATTTTTCTCTCTCTTCTTTTCAACTACACATTCTTATTGTCACCCTCGATAGTGTTATCACGTTTTATCAAACAAGATTGACGAGACAACTTACAAATATGCTCGTGAATTTACACTATCCCTATTAATCATGAAGGATGGAAGTTGATCTTGTGATAATCAATCTTTGATATGATAAGTCGAGAACAACATCGTCATCAAACATACTTTTCCTTTTCTTAGTGCATTCAGAGTCTCAACCATACGAATAATAATATAATTTGTGAAGTTGAAGGAGAAATAATTACACACTTAGACTAGAAGTCATAACTTGAACTTGGTCAGTGTTTGAACATAATTTTTGTTAGGCATTATCCCTTTTCCTCCATTCTTGATTATCTTCTCTGACACTGAGATTAATTTAATCCCATTGAAATCCAATGGCCAATGATAAAGACCCACATTTTGGATATATCTCCTGAGCATGGCCCACAAGGGAACAAAACCATAAGCTCAAAAGGCCACGTGGCTACCTGAAATTGCAATTTTTTATTTTTTTTAAAATTCTTTGATAAAAAGGAAAAACTGTTATCTTGCCCCACTCTCTCTATATATAAATCATCGAAGCCTACATACATTTACAAAACAAAGCCATTAGCTAAAACTTAAAAAAGCTGCTTATGGCTGATTACTATTTGCAAAACATTCAAAAGTCTTTCCCATCATCAGACATTAATTCCAACATGGAATTTATGAACAATTTTCCAGAAATAAATCCAATTTATCAGGATACGTCAATCTTGAACTTGCAGAATTTGATGGGATTTCCCAGTGACAATATTTTTCCCGAGTTAATAAACGAATGTACAGGAATCTCAGAAGATTTTCCGAGTTTGTTTATTCATGAGGAGAAGAATTTGGTGCCTCAAACTGCAAATGATCATCGTGCAGGAAAGAAGAGGAAAGAAATTGACACCCCACAAAGTAGTGGTGCTTATTCATCTGCTCAAGGTTCTGCAAACGTTGATACAAGGAAAAATGTAAGAAGATTGTGTTTGTTCATTTGCGTTTTCCAGCTTGAGCTTTGTGAATATGAATTCATGGGATTTTCTTTCTGTTTGCAGTGTGCAGGAAAAGGGAAAAAAGTGAAATTAAACGAAAAGGAAGAGGAGAAACCAAAGGATGTGGTACATGTTAGAGCTAAAAGAGGTCAGGCTACTGATAGTCACAGTTTAGCAGAGAGGGTAAGTTCTGTCCTTTCCCTCGAGCATTTCTACGTGCGCCTACGTCCCCTGATATAATATAGTACTCATGATCATTAGTAATATAGTAGATTAATGTATCAGGTGAGAAGAGAAAAAATCAACGATCGATTGAGATGTTTACAAGACATTGTTCCTGGATGCTATAAGGTGATTGTTCTTTTTATCCTTGCATATAAGTGCACGCCTCTCTAGTTATATGGATTTATGGAGTGTAGCAGACACTACAAAAAAATGACTTTTTTGCAATGGGCAGAATGCGTTGTCGTAAGTCTTTAGATTTCATGGTACCATGCTCTCCAAATAACAACTCTTCTCAAGATCTCACTCAAAAGGTGCTGAGTTGGAATCCCATTCTAAATGAGTTTGACGTTGCCATAGAGTAGATGGATACGGCAACAAGGAATGCACGTTGCGAACGATTGAAATTGTGTTGTTATTAATGTTTGCTGTTACTTTTCAACAATGTTCATTTGTACCTTGTCATTAATGCTTAATAAAATGACAGACAATGGGCATGGCAATGATGTTGGAGAAGATCATCAATTATGTGCATTCCTTGCAAAGTCAAGTTGAGGTAAGGGGAAGTTTAAACCATAAAATAACTTTATACTAAATCAGTAAATTCTGTCTGAAAATCATAGACACCTGATAATAATTCACTTGTACTTTTTGATATTCAGTTTCTTTCTATGAAGCTTACTGTGGCAAGCACGTTTTATGACTTCAACTCAGAAACAGACACCTTTGAAGCAATGCAGGTCCTTCTTACAACCCTAATAATCTCAAAATTGCCAGTTTTTTACGGTTGTAAGATGATGTTTAACGTGTTATTCTGTACGCCTTGCAGCAAGCAAAGGAGTGCCAGGCATTGAAGATGCAGAAGATGGAAAAGGAAGGATATGAGGGAATTGCTTCATCTCAATTTGGTCCATTAGACCACGGTTTTGGCAATTATCCCTCTTGGCAATGGCCAAGGAACACTTGAAGATGCCCCAAAAATTTTCCCCCTTCTACGTACCAAAACAAACCAGACTTGGTGAAAAAATTTGCAGATTTCAAAAGTTATACACAATTGTATCTCCTCTCACACTTGTGGGAATTTAACCAATTATTGATTAATTAAACTTTTTATATCTTTTTTAGTGATGTTCATTGCAAATAAATAATTTTAAAGATTTCTATTGTTATTCGTCGCCCTAGTGATTATTTTATCTTGAATAGACAAGATTATTATTTATTTTTTATGCTATCAGTATTGTAGCCAACCATGAATATTTTCGATTTCCAACAAGGATGTGTAACTGAGGAAACTGTGTGTTATTATTTACAAACAGACTCTTGTCTTGCATTAAATTGATAGGAGTTGCAACTTATGTATATTTTTTTCATGGCATGTCTCTTTTCTACCTTTAATTTTTTTTGTTTTTATTTGAGAACTCGTTATTTATTTATTTATTTTTCTTGAGTGGATGTCTTTACTTGTCAGGGCTTAATAGTAACCAAACATTGATCAACTGAGTAGACATTTCCATTAATTGACTCCAAAGGTGTAGGGACACGTACAACTCTATTATTAGCAAAAGTTTGTCCAATTTGTCACCACTAATGCTACTCAAACAGGACTATGGAGAGAAAATTTAAACAGTGGGCAAGGTGGATGCACCTCAGCCCTTGATTTGAATTGTTGTCAATAGCCCTTGTTTGAATAACAGAATTCATTTGTCATCATCACTTTAGTAAATTCTCATCTTGGCTCTATACATGTCAAAAATTTAATATCGACAACAATGTTTCAATTTGCGTTTGATAAATATTAGTGCGATACATGTGCAAGTGAGTTGAACAATCGCTATTTATAGCTATCAATGTTCTAACTTTTGTGAATCATGATCCTCTTGATTGCAGCTTTTTCCAAACTTCCGAGAAAAGTATAAGAAAATGGCTCAAATGGGTATGATTCCTTTGTCACCTCAACCATTGAGTTAATAGCCCGTCATGCAAACCTCTCAGTGGGGGTCCGCTATGCCAAAAGTGAGAGAAACCCCATCTCCCTCTTTCCTTTTTTCACCCCCATGTCGTAAGGGGATTGGAGCAGGCTACCATGAAACAAAAAAAAATCTTTCTAAAGAGATTCGATTTGGAACTCTTCTATGTCCAAGGTTCTCCTCTTGAGGCATCGCATGAAAAACTATAATCGGAATCTTTTTTTATCTGACATTAATTTGGAATCGCGTGCATCTAAAGCACCTTTTACTAAGATCAATGTAATTGTATGTAAACCCAATTAGTGATAGAGTCTTTAGCTGTTAATCGATTGGTCGTAGATTTGAATCATACTGGATTGATCAAGAAGGAAATCCAAAAAGAACTAGAATTTTTGGTGCAATCCCTCGGATTGATCTCTATAAAAATATCTTTATATCCTATCATGTGATTGCTAGCACTGCTATCCAAATACCATTGGTTCTTGGATTCAAAGTCACCATATAGAAAATGATAAAATATAATTTCAAATAAATATTAAATATGCTAGAACATAACCATTAATGTAGCAATATAAAATTTGGGTTTCTTTACACAATTCTAATATTATTAGTATAGTAAAAGCTCGTTTGATTCCCATTTTCTTAAGAATGAGAATGAAAATCGTCATAGGACCCACACAAAAGAAAAAAAAGTCAAATATGGTGGTTTGATGTGATGGATAACGATCATATTTTTCATTTTTGTGACTAAAGAATGGAAATCAAACAGGCCCTAAATCTTAAATATTTTTAGATAGTCAACATATCGTAGCCACATGTTCTAATTCTTTGAGCTACAGGCCCCACTCCGTCTTCATTGTATCTCAAGACCTCATAGATAGTTCGAACTATATAAGAACAATAATCAATTTTTAGCTTTAATGGTTTGTAGGGAAACCTTACCTTCTCTGATCCATTCGATACGTGCAATTTCTTTTTCTTTGATACATCTTGCAATTTATACTTAAATTCCTTTTGTATCTACTTAGCTAATCAGATGCAAGCCCTTCCTTGAGCGGATCCCTCCTTTCGTTCCTCAGCCTACGGAGTATTAGCAGTTGTTTCTAGCTATAGTTTTCAAATAAATGTAGGAATTCCCAACGAATCCCCAATTTTGTCTTTCTTGTTAGCCTATGTCCAAGGTTGAACCTTGGGATTTGACGGTGGACTTAAAAAGCCACCTATAAAAGCTACGACCAATCGGTTAACAGCCAGTCGCTAGGCTCGTTATCCAAGAACTTGTTCATAAATATCGTAATGAAAGGAACCTAGGAGTTTGTCGCTAGGTATTTGATCAAATAGGATCATCCTGGATCTTAACAAAAAGATAATTCCTATCAATTCAATAATAAAGAAAACAAAAAAGCCACGTTAAATACAAAAACAAATTAAAGAAATAGTTAAAGAGATAATTCAAGAACCAGAAGAGGTATGAATAAAAGTATTTGCCTCGAAGAGGAATCCTAGAATATCGTCCATTTTACAGGTTTGGAATTCTATATCATTAATATTCTTTTTCTCTCATTCTCTCATTTATCTACATCTTTCTTCTTTCATTTGTTTTACAACTTCTAATTTAAAAAAGAAGATAGAATTGAACAACCGCACACACGTTATCTTTTGTGCATTGCATACGGCTCTACAATAAAATTGAAAAAAATAGGGATTCTAGTTGTAAGATATCTAATGAAATCATCGTTAGAATTGAGATCTTATTCAAAGAGAAAGATATCAAATATTTGGAGTTTCTTTTTATATATTAAATGGATGATCTGCAAGGACCATTATTGGGAATTGTTTGATCGTTGAGTTTCTCCATGTGATCACAATCTCTATTTTGCTGAGAATTTCTTGATGTAAATTGGCTCACTCGATGGTAGCGAATTAAGCTAGTCTTCAGCTACTAGGTAAACTAGGTTCAGCTACTAGGCAAACTAGGTATTGGACTTGATCATGAGTCTAGAGATTGATTCTCCACGATCATGCTTGAAATTATTATGACAATCAACGTCTTCTAGTTTTGTCTATCTGTGTGTGTGCTTTATGTCTACTTAGGTTGCGCATTAGCCAACCAGTTATCTATTAGGCATCCTCCCTATCTAATGATAAATCAAAAGATATGTCGATGGAATGGAATCATATCCAACTATTTCATATCTCTTCCATGTTTCTTTTTTGCATGAGTTACCTTTTCAAAATTTTGACTACGAAGAATACACAACTATTGAAATCGGGGCTATAGACTTAGCCATTGCACATAACTTAAAATTGTTCTAACTTGCCTTTCAACCCTATCTTGCCATAGACTCTAATGAGGGGTTGAATTTGGACATTAGTATATGTAGATGAAAGGAACTTCCATTCTATCTTAATTCCATTTTTTGGTCACCTTTCAAGCTTTGTAGCTTAATTCAATTTTAGAATTTCTTACACAGAAAAATAAAATACTATTTGAGCATGGCTAAGTAAGGGCTCGTTTGGCAGGTTTCTACTACCACTTCTTTCTATTAAACAAGTTTGTGAGGATATTAAATTGGGCTAGCTTCATGAACTCTTCTAACTCGAGAAAGCACTTGCAAAAAAAAATTGACCCAACGGATCCAAAAATAACTTTTTAGTACCAAAAATAGTTTTAAACTTCAAAACACTGCAAAATTGACCCTAAATTTCGTTCAAAGTTAACTTTAAAAAAAAAAGAAAAAAGAAGGGCTTGGCGCTTAGAATTTGAGATGCAACAAACTTCTATAACAAGAAGCTCTTGACAGATCCATGTCGATAAAGAAAAGTGAAACCTACAAAATAATGCAAACTCTCAATCTCATGGATGTTGCCAATTCATCAAGTAAATGATTGAGTACGACATCCCAATCAACCACAAATATTATTTACAATATCCATTGGATCACCAACATATTGTTTCGATAACAATTTGCTTTTAACATTTCATTTATAGTTGTGTAACAAGTCTCCAATGATAGAAACCATCCACACCTTAGTTAAATTGTCACACACACTGCATAGAAACATGTTTCACTTCGAATTTCTTAATATTCGCACAAGTTGAGAAACAGTATAGAGTTGGTAGAGATTTTACAAAGACTTGGACTTTTTTGGTTTGGGAATAAAAATTTGAGGACCAATTTACTCAATAGACTATAGATTGGAACCAAAAATATTATCACCCTATATATCATAACTTTATTTCTTAATACAAAGAAGTGAATTAAGCAGATGCATTGCACCATGAGAGGACAGCTTGAATGGGCCAGAGTTTGCCCTAAAGAAGATGAGCATTGTGGGTTCTCCAAATTCTAAATGATAAGTTTTTATGAACCTTTGATGTCACTTTTCTTCTTCTCTTCTCACAAATCTCTCTTGTATGACTTCCTTTTGACTATGTTTTTGCCTGTCTCTTGGAGCATATGCGAGAACAAGGAGGATGAATCGGGTGGGTCCCATTTTTTTGGATGGTGCTATATTCCTAAGAAGATGCTGACTGACACTCACAATAGGGGACTGTCCCACATCCTTTTTTATTTTTTTTTACATTTATTATTTACGCGAGTCCCACACAAGTGAGAGGCTATCGTACCTTCTATTATCCATTTTTTGTCACTTTAGTTTAATTCTATTCCTCATATGGATTGAGGTGATGGATGGGACACATAAAATAACCTGAAAAGAAACTAATTTGGGCAAGTTCATGGATCCTAGGTGTTCATTATCAAGATTTTGATGGTGGGAGTTGTTGGATTATCACTAATTATTTCGTCTCGTGCAAATGAATAATGGGTACATGTTCTTGCACAATTTTTTTTTGTTAGATTACTTAAAATCAATCATCCCGAGATCTTGTTAAAGATTTTATGTTTAATTATTGAAAGTGGTTATGTTAATATCCGACAAATATTGGATAGCCTAAAATTCTTACAAGGGTGTCAAGCTATGTTAAGCAAAATTTCAAATATAAATGCATATATAGATTCTCAACTTTCGAGGATAAATGAGGTCAACTATATAATTAAATTTTCTTGCGATATTGTAAGATATTTGAAGGGTATGGATGTTTTTATTTAAGTTTTGTTCAAGAATGGACATGGTTCCATTTTATTTTTGACTCCAAGATAAAAGAACCAAACCAAGAATCAATGATTTTTTGATAATAGAATCAATGATTATTATTATTTTAAAGATATGGAAACAAATTGGAATCGAACCATTTGGTTTTGTTTCCATTACCTAAACTTTTAAATAATAATTGCAAATTAAAATAATTTTTGTTGATTAAAATATTTTTTTATTTTTAAATTTAAGCGGTCATTTGACAGAAGTTATAATTGTGCATATTGATTAAAATTAATGTCTGACTTTGACTTTAAATTATAAAGAGATTATAATTTTTCCCAAAAATATTATTCGACTAGGTTTATAAATTAATTACAATCAATAAAATCACTTTTCATTTATATATTATGTAGGATTTATGAATATCACTCACTTATTCATCGTTTATTTTTCTTTTTGGAGCACGGATTTTGTCGATAAAAAAAGAAAATGGATTCAAGTAGAGTTTTCTGGAACGTATCAATAAGCTAGACCCATACCCCCGCATTCCATCCAATGGAATGGAATAAGGGGAAGCCCTTTCCTTGTCCTCGCGCTCTCTGGCCCGCATTCCTTCCTAAGAAATGGAGTCCGGGCCGTACCGCAGCTCTTCCTTTCCCGGCCATTGTAGCACGAGTGTCACCCAAGGCACAAGGGGCGTGATGACTTGACGTCATGAGTACATTGTAGGAAGGGGGAATAGGTTCGTGGGTTTCTAACCGCCACCACATACGTCTAGGAAAGACTAAATCTTACTTCTACATAGTTTTTGGAACTAACTTTATTATATCTTAAAATCTTAAAGTATTCATTTCGACATAATTCTCTAATTATTTGCTCTCTCTACTAGACCAGCACTCTCATTAGCCTCCTTTCATTTCATGCATTCCAACACATTCCTTCATCTATCCCGCCTGCACTACATACTTTTCATGTGTCCTTTATGTACATCAAAACTTATCCCAAAATCAAGTTGACAAAATGAAATGGGCCACACAATCTTGGGCCTGAGCCCAAACCAATACCAGTCCAACTCGCTGTCCAACTCAGAATTCGTGGAAATAAACACCTTCATAGAATCACCGTTCACCGTTTTCTGCTGTGTTTCAATTCAATTTCAATGGCAACTGAAAACAAATCGAAGCCAAACAATCCTAACAAAACTGACAAGAAAAGGAAGCAGTATCTTCCGCACAATGTATTCTTCACTCAACCATAGTAGATATGCTTTTTTCTATGAATTTGTGAAAATAATTTCTGTTGTCTCTCTATTTTTGTTGAATATTTTAGAGGCCAGTGAAAAAGGGGAAATACGCATTGTGCCCAGGAGTACAGGGGTTCTTTATAACGTGTGATGGTGGAAGGGAACACCAAGCCTCAAACGAAGCCATTAATGTTATTGACTCCGTATGTATAAATTTTCCCTTTTTTGTTTTTCGTTTCCTTCTGGTGCTAAAGATTTAGTCTTTGATTGTTATACTTTAATTACTGATATGGGTATTTGTAATATATCTGTGTCTGTTTGTTAAATATGCAGAAATTTCTGTATTTTTAGTTGTTTTTAATTAATTGTCAATGTTTTTACCGACCCCTCTTCGTGGAAAAAGAGTTTGGGATGTGAGTGATTCTTAGCAGTCTATGCTGTGTTTATATAATTACTTACAATCCCGTGAAGGGAAAGTGGGCTTGACTTTTAAGATTTCATTTACACTAAACTGTGAGTTAGCAATGGAAGAGAGAACTTGAGAGTGATAATTCGTAAGCCCAAAAAAAATAACCCTGGTATTTTGCTTGATAATTGTACGCCAAAGGAGAAAATACTTTGCTGCCCGTGGAAACCCATAGTCCCTAGTACAATGCAGTATCTTTTGGTGTTCAATTATGTTACTTTTAGCTCCCGCTGTTATTGTATTTTGTGATCAGAATGTGTGGCAAAAGACTACATGAAATAGCTTTCAGCTTCGGGTCATGAAGTGTATTGATTTCTTTTTCATCTTTTTTCTTTTTTTCTTTTCTTTGTTAGGAGCTGGAATGAAGTCACACTTACATTATGTTTGTTTTTTGAGACAGTTCTATGAAGATCTTGTATATGGGACAGAGACAACAAGTGAACAAGCAGAATTATCTAAGAAGCCCTTGAATAAAGTAATCAAATTCACATACTCTGATTCCTCCAGCAGTGATGATGATGACAACGATGATCATCATGAGGATGAGAGCAATGTTCGACCAAAGGAGGAAGAAAACAAACATGCTATTGCAACAGGCACTGATGTAAATAATGAAAATCTTATAAAAGAAGAGTCAGGACATCAAAAGGAGGATGGCATATCGAGTGAGAAGCAAGCACATGAAAATAAAGAGAAAACTGATG
The DNA here is from genome assembly GCF_002742605.1 of Olea europaea var. sylvestris. Classification (NCBI taxonomy): domain Eukaryota; kingdom Viridiplantae; phylum Streptophyta; class Magnoliopsida; order Lamiales; family Oleaceae; genus Olea; species Olea europaea. Next base: position 272,434 of record NW_019267123.1, read on the forward strand.
ACCAAGAAGTTATAGCTATTGAGTCAGCAGCAGCTAAGAAGCAACGTACAGAAAATGATGCATCAAAGTGTCGAGACTTATCAAATAAGTTAGAAAAGAAATCTGTTGATAGGCTTATTGAAGACGAGCTTGCAGAATTAGGAGACAGAAGCAAGGTTAGTTGAAAGACAGCTTCTAGACTGCAATATTTTGATCCTTCACGTGCTCATTACAAATAAATGTATGGCACATCCTTTATTATCTCTTTTTTCATGAAATTTTTTAATTTCTTTTTGATTGTTTACTTATACCAATGCTCTATAATGTACTTTCTATGCATTTCTTTTCTAAGAACATAAAAATCTTATTAGATACACAACTTTTTGTGTTATTATTTCTAGAAAATCAATGAATGAAAGCATATAAGTTCTTATTCTTATTGGGCTTTTACTTCATAAATTACATTCTCATACTGAATTTCGATATATGCTGATGTGCTTTCTACTGTTCATACATATATTTATTGCTGTTCTCTTCGAAACAGAGGCGCTTCAGCAGCCTTGACTCAGGGTGTAATGGTGTTGTCTTTGTACAAATGCGTAAAAGAGATGGAGATCCCTGCCCAAAAGATATTGTCCAACACATGATGACGTCTCTGGGTTCAACTAGGAAACATGTGTCAAGGTTTATCTCTCAACAGATCTTTTTGTTCTAAGTAACCTCTCAGTATAGTCATTTTATTTTTTATTCACTAAAGGGGTCCAACACTAACAACATGATGGATTTGACCAGGTTCCTGCTAAGAGTGCTTCCAATTGAAATAACATGCTATGCATCTGATGAAGAAATCAGAAGAGCAATCAAACCGGTCATTGAACAGTTTTTTCCCATAGAAACTCAGAACCCGCTTAAGGTAAACACAATACCATTATGATATTCTTGACTTCCAAAAAACTTAAAGATGCATATAAGTAAAATAATGGATTGTCCGACATGGCAATGCACCGCGTCGTATCTTCTGTTTGCCACAATGAGCAGTCCATTAATTTTACTAACAGAAGCTGACATCATGACGCAATTGAATAGAACTGAAAGTTGAGCGACCAAGTTGGAACAAAAAAAGTCGGTGACTAAAAAGAAAGTTCCTTGAAAGTTGAGTAACCATGTAACACCCCAAAATTCCACTATTAGACTTTTTGGAATTAGGACCTTACTATAGAAATCTGAAAGCTTAGGGACCAAATTGGTTTTTTACCCATAGTTGAAAGACCTCTATGCAAATTTCCTAAAGTTAATTTGTTAGCCTGAACAGTAGGTAATGGGATTTGATGTGAGGAAGAAAAGATTTACTTTAGCGTTGGTCAAATAAATTTTATAAGGCAAAGTTTATATTCTTCCCTTTGTTATAAGAAAACGTGGTGAATCCTTGTTATATTTGATTTATGCATACATAGAAAAAGGGGGCGGCGTAAATGTGTATATATATTAGGTTGTTAGGTTTTCCTTTTTTGTCTTACAACTCCTGTGGAAATTAAATCATTTACCTAGTCAATTAGTCATAATCATAGATTATTTCCTCAAGCCATTGTGTATATGCATAAATCAAATATAACAAAACCCTGGGATGTGAGTGATTCTTAGCAGTCTATGCTGTGTTTATATAATTACTTACAATCCCGTGAAGGGAAAGTGGGCTTGACTTTTAAGATTTCATTTACACTAAACTGTGAGTTAGCAGTGGAAGAGAGAACTTGAGAGTGATAATTCGTAAGCCCAAAAAAAATAACCCTGGTATTTTGCTTGATAATTGTACGCCAAAGGAGAAAATACTTTGCTGCCCGTGGAAACCCATAGTCCCTAGTACAATGCAGTATCTTTTGGTGTTCAATTATGTTACTTTTAGCTCCCGCTGTTATTGTATTTTGTGATCAGAATGTGTGGCAAAAGACTACATGAAATAGCTTTCAGCTTCGGGTCATGAAGTGTATTGATTTCTTTTTCGTCTTTTTTCTTTTTTTCTTTTCTTTGTTAGGAGCTGGAATGAAGTCACACTTACATTATGTTTGTTTTTTGAGACAGTTCTATGAAGATCTTGTAAATGGGACAGAGACAACAAGTGAACAAGCAGAATTATCTAAGAAGCCCTTGAATAAAGTAATCAAATTCACGTACTCTGATTCCTCCAGCAGTGATGATGATGACAACGATGATCATCATGAGGATGAGAGCAATGTTCGACCAAAGGAGGAAGAAAACAAACATGCTATTGCAACAGGCACTGATGTAAATAATGAAAATCTTATAAAAGAAGAGTCAGGACATCAAAAGGAGGATGGCATATCGAGTGAGAAGCAAGCACATGAAAATAAAGAGAAAACTGATGACCAAGAAGTTATAGCTATTGAGTCAGCAGCAGCTAAGAAGCAACGTACAGAAAATGATGCATCAAAGTGTCGAGACTTATCAAATAAGTTAGAAAAGAAATCTGTTGATAGGCTTATTGAAGACGAGCTTGCAGAATTAGGAGACAGAAGCAAGGTTAGTTGAAAGACAGCTTCTAGACTGCAATATTTTGATCCTTCACGTGCTCATTACAAATAAATGTATGGCACATCCTTTATTATCTCTTTTTTCATGAAAATTTTTAATTTCTTTTTGATTGTTTACTTATACCAATGCTCTATAATGTACTTTCTAAGCATTTCTTTTCTAAGAACATAAAAATCTTATTAGATAGACAACTTTTTGTGTTATTATTTCTAGAAAATCAATGAATGAAAGCATATAAGTTCTTATTCTTATTGGGCTTTTACTTCATAAATTACATTCTCATACTGAATTTCGATATATGCTGATGTGCTTTCTACTGTTCATACATATATTTATTGCTGTTCTCTTCGAAACAGAGGCGCTTCAGCAGCCTTGACTCAGGGTGTAATGGTGTTGTCTTTGTACAAATGCGTAAAAGAGATGGAGATCCCTGCCCAAAAGATATTGTCCAACACATGATGACGTCTCTGGCTTCAACTAGGAAACATGTGTCAAGGTTTATCTCTCAACAGATCTTTTTGTTCTAAGTAACCTCTCAGTATAGTCATTTTATTTTTTATTCACTAAAGGGGTCCAACACTAACAACATGATGGATTTGACCAGGTTCCTGCTAAGAGTGCTTCCAATTGAAATAACATGCTATGCATCTGATGAAGAAATCAGAAGAGCAATCAAACCGGTCATTGAACAGTTTTTTCCCATAGAAACTCAGAACCCGCTTAAGGTAAACACAATACCATTATGATATTCTTGACTTCCAAAAAACTTAAAGATGCATATAAGTAAAATAATGGATTGTCCGACATGGCAATGCACCGCGTCGTATCTTCTGTTTGCCACAATGAGCAGTCCATTAATTTTACTAACAGAAGCTGACATCATGACGCAATTGAATAGAACTGAAAGTTGAGCGACCAAGTTGGAACAAAAAAAGTCGGTGACTAAAAAGAAAGTTCCTTGAAAGTTGAGTAACCATGTAACACCCCAAAATTCCACTATTAGACTTTTTGGAATTAGGACCTTACTATAGAAATCTGAAAGCTTAGGGACCAAATTGGTTTTTTACCCATAGTTGAAAGACCTCTATGCAAATTTCCTAAAGTTAATTTGTTAGCCTGAACAGTAGGTAATGGGATTTGATGTGAGGAAGAAAAGATTTACTTTAGCGTTGGTCAAATAAATTTTATAAGGCAAAGTTTATATTCTTCCCTTTGTTATAAGAAAACGTGGTGAATCCTTGTTATATTTGATTTATGCATACATAGAAAAAGGGGGCGGCGTAAATGTGTATATATATTAGGTTGTTAGGTTTTCCTTTTTTGTCTTACAACTCCTGTGGAAATTAAATCATTTACCTAGTCAATTAGTCATAATCATAGATTATTTCCTCAAGCCATTGTGTATATGCATAAATCAAATATAACAAAACCCTTTGATTCACCTTGATGTTATACCCATAATAATTTGTTTCCTTTTTTTATTGCAAAATATTCTAGATTTGTCCATAAAGCATGAATAGAGTGAATGTGAGACTCTTTTTTCCTTTTCATGTCCTTCGGAGGGTGTGACTTTCCAGTTCCCACTTTTATTGGATTGGTTGAATTTTTTGCCATATATAGATAGATTGCAGTTTGACTTTATACTTCATGTATGTATGGGGTCTTCTGTGTCTCACTAATCAGATTTTGGATTTGAAATGCGAAATCCTTCGTGACTTAGAGAAAGAAGCATTCTATTTTTAGTAGTAGTAAAGGCAGTTTACCCTATCTAGAGATAGTTTCATATAGTTAACAAAAATTATAAAACATACGGAAATTGATTATGTTCCTAGTTGATGCCGTTTGAGCTGGTTTATGCAGTTATAATGGGTGAAAACTGAAAATAACTCGTGTTCATAAATATTCTATTGCAGTTTGCGGTACTCTATGATGCTCGTGCAAATACTGGTGTTGACAGAACAAAAATCATCGACGCAGTTGCGAAATCTGTTCCGTCAGCTCACAAAGTTGATCTTAGCAACCCAGATGTGAGCATAGTTGTGCAAATTGTCAAAGTAAGAAAAGAATTCTATATACTTTGAACTGAATTGTTAACATTTTCAATGTCTTTGGTGTATGCTTTTTATTTGTTTTAATTGCCTTTTCTCAGAGTCCGGACCAATTACTGCGCTTTTGGATTTTAGCATCATATAAGTAATGACTAATGGAATAGAATAATGAATATGAAAATAAAAATAAAAATCCTTTGAAAATCTATCCCCATTTGCTTTAGGGCTATAGCTCAGGATTTTCTTGCGATATTGCTTGGGTGAATTGCTTGTCAACGGTAAAAAGTATTCGCTGCACTAAAGCAATGTTTCGTGAAGCTTAAAAAATTGTAAAATTTAATTTCTGAAGTAACTTTTTTGTGTATTTAAGTAAAAAAGAAGTTACATATTTTGAAATTGATTCTTACGAGTCAAAATAAGTAACCTATTCCAACTTTAATCAATCAGATAAAAAAATTTACTTGGAAATGCTTCCTTGCTTGAGAAATTTATTTGTTATGAGTAAACTTATTAGCCAAACCTGCTCAACTGATTATAATTTCTCTTGCAGACCATATGCTTGATTGGGATTGTTGAGAAGTACAAGGAATTGGCCAAGTACAATGTGAGAGAGCTCACATCTTCAAAGTAATAAGCTTAGCATTCTTGAGTGCTTGACTGCCTAGGTATTTAGGCTGTATCTTTCTTTAAATGATGCTAGATCTTTGGAAGACAATTTTGAAGGCTTGTTGTTTATGATAATCAAGGGATTAGAGATGATGCTTGATGCTGGGCTTACAAATAGTGATCAAACTATTTATGTAAGAAGGGGATTTTCCTTGTAAAATTTAGAGCGCGATCATCGTACAGCTTTATACAGAGAGGAAGACAATTTATATTGTTGAGAATTAGAAACCTTAATTCTATACCAACAAGAAAGATAAAATCTCGATGAGGAAAAAACATAAAGAATATACAGTTTATAGAGATTCGTCTCAATGTGAGACTACGACCTAATTCAATTTTACATAGTGGTAATAATTAAATTTCACAACTTTACACCCTTGTTTGGCTCCCATTTTGTAAAAATGAAAATGAGTGGAATAATATATATATATTTTTTTAAATGAGTGGTTGAAAAAGAAGGAAAAAATTTCGATTTACGTATAGTATTATTTTATAAAAAATTGTGTGGTTGAAAATAAGAAAAAGAAAAATGAAATGTAATGGAATGAAAATTAATGGAAGCTAAATAAGGGCTACATGTATGGTGGTGGTTAGATTTGCAGAAATTTGTTGTTTTGCCATTGGAGATTTGGCAATAGGACTCCAGATGCGATAAAATCTGTATTTGATGGGATGACCGAAATAGACATGTTTATTATTCATTATTAGCATGTGAAGCTAGTTTTTGCGAATATTGATGAAACGAGCCTATTAAAAACGAGAATGACGATATCATCGGAAAATTATATTGTTACGAGGCGAATTGTAATAATATAGAAGGGTCTATGTTCTTTAAAATATCTTTGCCGTCAATAAATTTTGAAACGATTTTGGCTACGTTAGCTGTATCTAAATCCAAATCTAAAATTTTAGTTGAAAAATATATCTAACCTAGAAATCCATTAACAAATCAAGCTCGAAAATTTTCTGGAATCAATAATATTATTTACTGCATTAATGGATTTCTTGGTCTGCAAGTAACCAAACCAAGATTGGAAAGGTATTATTTCCTTCCGTGAATACCATTCCAGTATTGACGATATCTTAGCAGAGATGATTTTCCTCCCATCTTTTGCAGGCCTAGATATTGATGGCAAAGATGTAGGATTTATAAAAATAAAATAGGATAAACCCACAAGCCATGCCTTCCAAAAGTCGACTTGTCAGTCGTCCCTCCTAACTGGGAGCAAGAGGCTATGAGTTGGTCAGGACGACGAAAATAATGGCGGCTGACAGCATAAACAAGCAACTATATGCCAAATCCTGATAACATATAAATGAATTAATAGAATAGAAGTTAATAATTCACCCGTTGTTACACTGCAACTATACAGACTAAAAGGAAAAATGACAGTAAAACCAATTAATCAAGACTATAAACTGAATCAGAACATTTGGAAACTGCCCACCTATCAGATCAACCTACTACTATATGATAACATGAACACCACTACCATTTTTCTGCGATAAATAAGATATGTATATGATTTCTACATTTCTACAGGACCCAGATATATATGTGTATTCTTACATTTACGGTATCTGTATGGTATCCACACTGGAGGTCGAATGAGATGCAGCTAAGAGAGCTGCTCCAATGCCCGATCCATCTTCCATCACCTTGATGATGACACTCGGTGCAATCTCCTCGCCTAGTATTTGTGACATTGCTTCATTCAGATATTCCCTGAACAATGTATAGTTCGTATACAAACCCCCCTCGACTGCCACTACAGTTCGGCTCATCTTACTACGGCTTGCACCTTCATTTTTCCCCCTAGCTATTCCACCACTACCATCCCGACCAATCTTTTTCAATATTCCAATAATACCTGCAGCTGCCAATCTTGCTGCTCTTCGGGTCACCACGTCACATACCCTCACAATGAGCTTCCGAACGTTTAAAGGAACGTCAGGGAACTGAAAGTGGAAGTCACCAAGAAACAATAGTGATCAATGCTATGATAGGGATTTTTACTAAGAGGAGTAGGGCTAAATTTATAAAGTTCACTACTAAATACTTAAGAAATATTTTGAAACACAGAAGTGAAAATAAGTTAGTTACTTTAAGAGTAAGGGAAGAATCGCTTTTGAAATGACCTTTNAGTAGTACATTTTCCCACGTGATTTTCATTTACCTTTTTCTTTACCAATGTAAGCAAGATACTTGCTCTTTATAACGTAATCTTAAGTAGTACACGAAGCTGATTTGGACAAATTACCACTTGCATCATATTCTTTGCAATTATCTTGCATGGCTTAACATAAATAAGACAACATTATACGAACTCCATACCTACTTTTATAAAGCTCTTGTTCATGACGATCATCACTCAATATATGTCACAAGGGAACACGTTCAAGTGATTTACCTAAAAATCACAATAAGAACACCTTTGAAAAGCTAAGCTCAAACTCAAAAGTGTCTATTCTAAATCATATAATTGCCAAAATGGTGAATCCTATATCCTATATTTAGATATTCTAGAAGATGGTACATCTAGAAAAATCTTTAGTGGCTTTCCTTCCAGTTATAAATTAACATGAACTGGTAGAGCGTTCATCAACAATATCTTCAGTGAGTCTATACATTCATCTCCACACGCTGATTAAGACAGAGATATAAAAAGAATATCAACAAGAAAACGACCTCAAGATGAAAGGGACTTGCAATTTAGAAGATACTGGTCCAAAAACATCCAGCTCCTCTGACATCCGAAGAATTACTCTACGCACAATGTCACCCAGATACATCCCTGATATCATTTTTTCAAAACCCTGCAGCATGGTCCTCTCGTCAATGTCACGAACCAATTCATTGAGCCAAATGTGAAACTAAGACATTGTTGTATTTGAAGAGATGCAGTAGAGGCCAAACATCACCTGATCATTTGGATTTGGGCTATCAGCATCCAAGTCAATATCATATGATGTTCGGGGTAAATGAGATGACCAAAAATTTCCCCATTCCATGTTGACTACCTAGTGACAATATATTATAATAAAACACAGTAAAACAAATAGAAATCATAAGCAAATGTACAACATATAACCAAAAATAATACATTAACCAAAACTCAAGGATACCATGTCTCCCAGTGTTGTAAGAAGACCTTGACACTTAATAATTGCATCTGCTCGCTCCAAATAACAGGCATTGGTGCCTGTCCCAATAATCACAGCAACAACTGTGTCTTCATCATGATAATGACCAAGAGCCAAGGTTCCCACAGTATCGTTTATCTGCTTGCAAGAAAAATATTGTTAAATTTTAAGAATACAAATGCCTACTACCGTACAACATAGGTAAACGTAAAAGATTTGAACAAATTTTGGCATTTGAAGAAAGCAATCATCAAAAAGAAGAAGATAGCTTGCATGACGGATTCTCCAATGGGATGTCAGGTGGGCTAAAAGTTGCACCTTTTCTTCCAACAGATTAGATGGACATAAACTTGCTGGTATTAAGTTCAGATCATAGCAATCAATCAATGTGAAAATAAATTTTCAAATCAGTACTTTGGAACAGCATAATTGCCATCTGATGAACAAAAAGTTCTGAGCATAGATGATGAGGTCCAACTATCGCAAGAATCATTAAGATACAATGAACTTATTATTCATGATTTGTTATTGGCCACAGAAGAGGCACACTGTTGCAGACATGAAAATAATGGTCAAAATCGAATTCAATGGTCAACTACCATCTATTTATTTTATAATATAGAAACGAGGTTAGGACAGCACACAAAGACTTACATAGCTCTTTTCCAAAACATAAGACCAGAATATATTCATTTCTCAGCATAACAGCAAACAAAGCATTATTATATAGGAACAGTATGCTTACAAGTACATTAACCCGCATATCCAGGCCTTTTCTAGATATTGCTTGCTGGAGACACTCGGAAACATCTCTTCCAACCTGGAAATAGAATACATCATGCTACATAAGTTCTCCTTCAGCAGGTCTCCACAGAAGTGATCATTTTGTTGGATGGATGACTGATTCTGGATTTACTACGGAAAATACAGCAATTTTCTGATATTTCATAACATGGTAACACTTAACGATTCATTGAAAAAAATAAAAATCATCAACAAATGTGAACTCACATGTATGTCAAAATATAGTCTCACATAAGTAAGGAATAAAAGAAAAGAGGATATACGTTATTTCAGTGGAACAAGACATCCATCAGAGCTAAATTAATTTCTGGTGCATTTTTTCAGATAAGTGAGTATGAGGATGGATGACTGATTCTGGATTTACTACGGAAAATACAGCAATTTTCTGATATTTCATAACATGGTAACACTTAACGATTCATTGAAAAAAATAAAAATCATCAACAAATGTGAACTCACATGTATGTCAAAATATAGTCTCACATAAGTAAGGAATAAAAGAAAAGAGGATATACGTTATTTCAGTGGAACAAGACATCCATCAGAGCTAAATTAATTTCTGGTGCATTTTTTCAGATAAGTGAGTATGTAGGAAAATGTTTTCCCCAGAAAAGATTTATTTCTTTCACAGCATTGAGATTGATTTATTAAGCACCAAAATAAAATAGAGTTATAATACAACTAACCATGTCTTCAATGACAAACCCTTTGGTCCATTTAATCAGAATGCCTGACGAAGAAGAAGTTTGTTTCACTGGAAATGAGAAAGTAAAGCCAAGTTCCCTTCTTTCATTTTGTGAAGGTTCTGAAACACTTTCCTCCCTTTCAACAAAATCCTTCAGTGATGATGCTATAAAATCAAAGAGCTCCTGTGCAAGAGAGAATAAAATGAAAAGGAAAATGTCAGTATTTGAAGTCTTAATATTAAAATCTTTACAAGTTAACGTCAAGAACTCAAGCAAGAAAGCACAAACTCGGCCACCTCACTAGTGCCTGTCATGAGATGCTGGGGAATAGGTTGTCTATCTACATCATGTCCAATAATAGCAGACCTTTGGTCTCCTAACCGAACTCGCAGAATCCGAAAATTTGTACCACC
>NW_019267123.1:284465-291692 GCF_002742605.1 Olea europaea var. sylvestris
TTAAGAAATATTTTGAAACACAGAAGTGAAAATAAGTTAGTTACTTTAAGAGTAAGGGAAGAATCGCTTTTGAAATGACCTTTTTAACTTGAACAAACAGTTTAAAAACAAATTAAGCTAGCCAAACATGCTGATTCAAAATGCAACTACACAAACGCAAGAAAAGCTCAACCTCCAAGGTGTCTCTTAAAATTTTGGCCACCTCCGTCAAATCGGGGGTATCATCCTCGTGCATAGCAGCCATTAAAGGTGTCCTGAAAATTTTAACAAAAGATCAAATAACATGCACACATTATCATCAAAAGTATATTACAGACCTCTTAACTTAAAGTTGACTAATAAATGAAACGCAACCTAAGAACGGCAACTGACTGTAACTACACGGCACGACAATTCAACATATAAAGAGAAGAGAGAAAGCAGGTAAACAAAATAGCAGTGTACAAAAGCAGTTGAAATTAAAAGCTCGTGTAATTTCCCAAGTGATTTTCATTTACCTTTTTCTTCACCGATGTAAGCAAGATACTTGCTCTTTATAACATACTCTTTAAGTAGTACATTTTCCCACGTGATTTTCATTTACCTTTTTCTTTACCAATGTAAGCAAGATACTTGCTCTTTATAACGTAATCTTAAGTAGTACACGAAGCTGATTTGGACAAATTACCACTTGCATCATATTCTTTGCAATTATCTTGCATGGCTTAACATAAATAAGACAACATTATACGAACTCCATACCTACTTTTATAAAGCTCTTGTTCATGACGATCATCACTCAATATATGTCACAAGGGAACACGTTCAAGTGATTTACCTAAAAATCATAATAAGAACACCTTTGAAAAGCTAAGCTCAAACTCAAAAGTGTCTATTCTAAATCATATAATTGCCAAAATGGTGAATCCTATATCCTATATTTAGATATTCTAGAAGATGGTACATCTAGAAAAATCTTTAGTGGCTTTCCTTCCAGTTATAAATTAACATGAACTGGTAGAGCGTTCATCAACAATATCTTCAGTGAGTCTATACATTCATCTCCACACGCTGATTAAGACAGAGATATAAAAAGAATATCAACAAGAAAACGACCTCAAGATGAAAGGGACTTGCAATTTAGAAGATACTGGTCCAAAAACATCCAGCTCCTCTGACATCCGAAGAATTACTCTACGCACAATGTCACCCAGATACATCCCTGATATCATTTTTTCAAAACCCTGCAGCATGGTCCTCTCGTCAATGTCACGAACCAATTCATTGAGCCAAATGTGAAACTAAGACATTGTTGTATTTGAAGAGATGCAGTAGAGGCCAAACATCACCTGATCATTTGGATTTGGGCTATCAGCATCCAAGTCAATATCATATGATGTTCGGGGTAAATGAGATGACCAAAAATTTCCCCATTCCATGTTGACTACCTAGTGACAATATATTATAATAAAACACAGTAAAACAAATAGAAATCATAAGCAAATGTACAACATATAACCAAAAATAATACATTAACCAAAACTCAAGGATACCATGTCTCCCAGTGTTGTAAGAAGACCTTGACACTTAATAATTGCATCTGCTCGCTCCAAATAACAGGCATTGGTGCCTGTCCCAATAATCACAGCAGCTACTGTGTCTTCATCATGATAATGACCAAGAGCCAAGGTTCCCACAGTATCGTTTATCTGCTTGCAAGAAAAATATTGTTAAATTTTAAGAATACAAATGCCTACTACCGTACAACATAGGTAAACGTAAAAGATTTGAACAAATTTTGGCATTTGAAGAAAGCAATCATCAAAAAGAAGAAGATAGCTTGCATGACGGATTCTCCAATGGGATGTCAGGTGGGCTAAAAGTTGCACCTTTTCTTCCAACAGATTAGATGGACATAAACTTGCTGGTATTAAGTTCAGATCATAGCAATCAATCAATGTGAAAATAAATTTTCAAATCAGTACTTTGGAACAGCATAATTGCCATCTGATGAACAAAAAGTTCTGAGCATAGATGATGAGGTCCAACTATCGCAAGAATCATTAAGATACAATGAACTTATTATTCATGATTTGTTATTGGCCACAGAAGAGGCACACTGTTGCAGACATGAAAATAATGGTCAAAATCGAATTCAATGGTCAACTACCATCTATTTATTTTATAATATAGAAACGAGGTTAGGACAGCACACAAAGACTTACATAGCTCTTTTCCAAGACATAAGACCAGAATATATTCATTTCTCAGCATAACAGCAAACAAAGCATTATTATATAGGAACAGTATGCTTACAAGTACATTAACCCGCATATCCAGGCCTTTTCTAGATATTGCTTGCTGGAGACACTCGGAAACATCTCTTCCAACCTGGAAATAGAATACATCATGCTACATAAGTTCTCCTTCAGCAGGTCTCCACAGAAGTGATCATTTTGTTGGATGGATGACTGATTCTGGATTTACTACGGAAAATACAGCAATTTTCTGATATTTCATAACATGGTAACACTTAACGATTCATTGAAAAAAATAAAAATCATCAACAAATGTGAACTCACATGTATGTCAAAATATAGTCTCACATAAGTAAGGAATAAAAGAAAAGAGGATATACGTTATTTCAGTGGAACAAGACATCCATCAGAGCTAAATTAATTTCTGGTGCATTTTTTCAGATAAGTGAGTATGAAGGAAAATGTTTTCCCCAGAAAAGATTTATTTCTGTCACAGCATTGAGATTGATTTATTAAGCACCAAAATAAAATAGAGTTATAATACAACTAACCATGTCTTCAATGACAAACCCTTTGGTCCATTTAATCAGAATGCCTGACGAAGAAGAAGTTTGTTTCACTGGAAATGAGAAAGTAAAGCCAAGTTCCCTTCTTTCATTTTGTGAAGGTTCTGAAACACTTTCCTCCCTTTCAACAAAATCCTTCAGTGATGATGCTATAAAATCAAAGAGCTCCTGTGCAAGAGAGAATAAAATGAAAAGGAAAATGTCAGTATTTGAAGTCTTAATATTAAAATCTTTACAAGTTAACGTCAAGAACTCAAGCAAGAAAGCACAAACTCGGCCACCTCACTAGTGCCTGTCATGAGATGCTGGGGAATAGGTTGTCTATCTACATCATGTCCAATAATAGCAGACCTTTGGTCTCCTAACCGAACTCGCAGAATCCGAAAATTTGTACCACCGAGATCTAGAGCATAGTAAGTTCCTTTTTCATTCCTGGAGAAAATAAGATTCAAGGATAAATCTAAAAAAATATTCTAGCTTGTTAAAGACCAAACAATTTTTTAAATTTTGAACAGAACCATCAAGTGCTAGCTAATAAAGCTAGATGAGTAATAAACGATCTTAGCAGAGGTTGGAAATACAATCCTAAATTTCCATTTCATCACCAATTTTGAACGATCACAGATTTAGGTAAAAAAAAATAATAATAATAAAATAATATTATTAAGACTGGAACATCATAACACCACAGGACGCAAGGAATAAAAAGAAAATTGAATTGTGTCTCATCAGAGAAATGAACCTTTGAAATTGTAAGTATACAATCGCTAAAAACCAAGTAAATAACTGAAGGAAAAAGAACAAATATAATCTTATTTCCAGATGTTTCCAACCGTGACATCAAGAGTTTTCTCAATACAAATCATAGGCTAAAATTGAGAAGATGAATGCAAAACGAGGGTATACCTTTGGCACATCGTAGTGTATCAGGGTAGATAGTATTAAGATGAATTGCATAAAGGCTGACAATATTAAGGCTGGGGTATACTGGCACCATATTTGGTATGAAATCATGTTAAAGAACTTTCAAGTATTTAGAAATCAAACACAACCATCTAACTTCGCCCTATGTATATTGAAGGGTGAATCAATAAATATTTTCTAGTACTTAAATTTTTTTTCCTATAAAATTATTGCACTAGTTGTCACTTAATCAGATTTACTCATCTCTAAATAAATAAAATAATAACATGATTTGAGTCGATTGACATCCACTCTAGAGATTCATTTTTAAAAAACGTGGCATGGGAGATACAGTATCTTGCCCAAGATACCATATCTCAAACCATGTTTGAAGACAACCAAATGCATTTAAGCATTGTCTCGTTGTTTTTATAATTTAGAATGGCTTTAAGCCATCCCCACCATTGAGATAACCTTATCCAGCTAGCATAGGATACAAATAATTCATTGTATTAATTTAACGGGAGGACAATATACCCCAAATGCAGCATTGAATAAGAATTATCCCGTATCTGATCTACTACAGTATCCCAAACATGCCCAACTGAAATGTTGTTGCAATAAGTACACACCACAAACGAGATTATATACCCCAACCGCAGAATTGGATAAGAATATCACATTTTAGTCTAATGCGGTGTGCCAAACGCGCCCAATTGTGTCGCTGTTGCTTTAATCACACCAACATACCCGAGATTATATACCATAAACACAGTATTGGATAAGAATATCCCGAATCTAGTCTAACGTGGTGTGACCCAATTGTAATGTTTTTGCATTAATCACACCACCATACACGAGATTCAACCAGTGCTTTCACATTAATCATGCCATCATAAACGAGAAAACAACAAAGAGATTCAACTAATGCCTTTGAATTAGTCACACACCATCTACAAGAAAATGACAAAGAGATACAACCAACACAGAACAGCATGCATATGAGAAGCACACTACCAAAGAGAGCCAGCAAAGCAAATCAGAATGATAATGCCAATCACAATGTCACGTTGATGGTACCCCTATAAGAAGAAAATAACCATAAAATTAAATGGACAACAGATTTCATACTTATGCATCATAATTGAAAATCTGACATTGAGCTTTTAAAACCAAAACCAAAACCAAAACAAAAACAGATAACCAAGAGATGGATGGTTCTCAGAGCTAAACAACTGAAAGACAAATCCAATATACTTCACAACAAAGCAAATGCTAGACCAGCAAAGGCAATTCTAAAATTGAACCCCACAACACATAAATATCATCTCCACACATGCAAAAGGTTCATCTCATTTCGAAAAATTAAAATTAAGAAAAAAAATGAAGAAGAAGAAGAAACGATCAAACAAAGCAAGATATGTTATCAAAAAAAATAATTTTTTTATCCACGAATTCATGAACGAATCAATTTCACTCCCTCATCACCACCAGCAACATTCGCACGAGGAGGTGTGCACTATATTGATGAAACTAACACCAAATAACTCACAGATGCAATGGTGCATGCGATTGATGCATAAAGATATATAGGTACACACACGCTCGCTCAATGGAATATATATATAGTTCAGGGCTTTACCCACTGGGGAGGTTATGGACGAAAGTGAGGAGCATCTTGAGCTTCGAACCGCCTTCGGATACGAGGCCGGCGTGCATCTCCACCGCCATTGCGTCGACAACCTGGCGCAGCCGCCCCACCTGAGTAGCACAACCCTCCTCCAACTCCTCCAGCACCCTCACCACCCTCCTCCACGCCCTTTTCCTCCTCACTCTACGCCCCACCATCACTGACGCCACCACGCAGGCCGCTAGCGCACATCCCACCGCCAACTTTACCCCTACTTTACCCATATACACAACTTTTCACTCCCTTGAAAACGAATTCAAAAATTAATCAACCATGCTTATCTCTCAATCGTTTTGCTTCCAAAACCGACCAAAAGGCGTCGTTTTGCACAGCTGAACGATCAAGAATCAACGGCGGTTAAGCAATTGAATTCTTGGAACACCAATAATAGAATTCGAAAAACGGTGACGTTTTCAAGAAAGGGATATCAAAACGGTGGTCGACGGGGTCGAACGGTGTCGTTTTGGGGTTCTTCCACCCTTTTCCATCTGTGGAGAAACGAAGAAGAGTTGCTCAGTGGAAAGTTTAAGAGAGAGAAAGAAGAGAGAGAAAGAATGGTGGGAGTGTTCTTGGAAAGGGAATAGTCGGGTACTTATAGTGAATGCAGAATGACGGATTTGCCCTTGGAAATATTGGAATGCCGGATTTGTTACCTTTTTGCGGAATCTGCTTTGACCGCTTAGAAAATTGAGAAATTTCGCCATATGGGATTTTACAATTTTTTGTAAAAGGGACTGGAATTAGTTAGAATTACAGGTTTGCCATTGGGCTTTTTGATGGGAGGTTGGGCTTGTGCTGGGCCTGCTTCTCTCGGGTCAACATCAAATTGGATCCAGCCTCGGATTGCATTTATTTTTGAAAGGTGTGACTTAATTAATTGACCTATGTTGATGGGACCTCTTTCTCAAAATAGTATAAAGTGTAACAAGCTCACTTTTACTCACTTGTATGCACATAGCCATAAAAGTAAAATTTTCGCACTTACGCTAATATATAGAGATGGTAAAAAAATCCGCTCCACCCCGGACCCGACAGGCCCTCACCCTGAACCCACGCCCATG
The DNA here is from genome assembly GCF_002742605.1 of Olea europaea var. sylvestris. NCBI lineage: Eukaryota > Viridiplantae > Streptophyta > Magnoliopsida > Lamiales > Oleaceae > Olea > Olea europaea. The sequence continues at coordinate 290,923 of NW_019267123.1, forward strand.
AAGAAAAAAATAAATAAAAATAAATTTATTTCTAAACAATTCACCCGTTAAAAATTCATTTTGAATTTGCATTTTATTCTTTAATAATAACATAATTTGAAACTTCGAAAATATAAAAAAATTAAAAATTAAGAAATTAAACGGGGCAAAAAGTTGCCTTGTCCCCGTCCCCGTCCCCGTCCCCGTCCCTGTCCCCGTCGCATCTAAAGCGGGGCGGGGCGGGGTTGAGTTCGGGTCAAACGGGGCCGAGTGGGGGCGCCCCACCCCGTTGCTATTACTACTAATATATAAGTGTTGCGAGTGAGTTTATATCGGATATAGATAACAGAAGTTCGTTTTGATTTTGTTTTCAAAGAATTATTTCACAATTATTTTTAATTATTTATATTGTATATAGCTATAAAAGTAAATTTTTTATATCTACTATATTGAAGCCTAAGACATCACGTGAGTTAATTTATATCAGATATAGATAGTGAATGTTTAGTTAAGTTTTTATTTTTGTTTTGCTTTTAGCTGAAATTTGGAAGAGTTATTGTGAATTTTGCATATGTTTAGAGTGAAGCGGTTTTAGTGAGAAGATGATTAAAAGTAACTGTTATATATCAACTTGTGGAGAAGATTGATTGATAATTCTTTCATTGTGTGCTCAAATGATATCTCATAGAAGGTGATAATCCACTTTATAAGTCAATTGTAACATGAACTCTGAGTTATAATAATGTCCACTTCACATAAACTACCCTCGATCTCTGCAATTAACTATCAAT
>NW_019267123.1:297105-309810 GCF_002742605.1 Olea europaea var. sylvestris
TCAATCACACATTTTTCAATAAAATAATATTATATATAAATTTAAATATTTTTCCTTCATTTTTAACTAAACATTCTTCAAAAATTACTATTCATTTAATTATAATTTGAAACAATAGAACTAGACAGAATCGAAAGCGTCAAAATCAAATAAGCACTAAACAACCGTGTTGGACTTAGATTTCTAGGCCGACGACTCATAAGCTCATCGTAGAGCACATTGTTGAGATTTATTTCTTCTCTTAAGTTTTTCTTGCAAAATTTAACCAAAAGTTCAAAAATTAGAAAAAGTCTTGTGCTAATCATGTGCGGACCTTCACATCTTTTTTCACAAGCAGCGTAGAGACGATATGAACTCGTTAGAGAAATTTTGAATATGTGGAATGTGTTTAGAAATCGTCCTTGAGATTGCGTAAAATGGTGTTACTACACAGAGTCACATAATTACAAGGATAACGTATATATTAATTGTCAATTTAAAGAACTCTTTCTTATAATGAAAATTTTGATTTATCAAGTTAAAGGGCACGTTTTTTTTAAAATTCAACGACTGTTAGGTTTCAAACGGAGCATTCAAGATCTCAAAATTGGTCCAAGTTGTCCACTAACTTCGACCTGTAGCCCTCATATTGCCGATTATTTCTAACCTAAACATTGACTTCAACAAAAATAGTAAAACGCGAATAAAATATTCGATACTAAACATTCACACCAAAATTGACTTTTATAGTTGTTAAATATCTATAAGTTGACTTAAATTACATGTTTGACTCATTTTTTAAAATTTTTTATTGTATCAACTTTTCAACCACAAATTTCATCAAATTTTTTTCCTTTTTTTTTTTTTTATAATTCTATGTGTACACCTCTTGGTGTACACAATGGATTACACTCCCTGTGTCCAGGACATAGTTTAGTGGTGCAAAGAACATGAGTGTGGTTATCTCACACCTTGTTGGCAGTCGCAATGTGGGGGTTGGATTCCTGAAACATGGAATCGGACTCCTTGTAGACGCAGTGTACATGTAGCTCTTGTTCCTTGGCCTGTTGGGACACATCCCGCGATTTACCTCCCACACAAAGCTCTAGGAACGGGACCGTGGGGGCACTCAAAGTTGGGGTTCAACCTTTTTTTTTCTTTTTTTTGGATTACACCCCCTCACATGGAGGGGGGACCTATGAATATTTTATGGTATGTGGACTTTCTTTCATGTGAAGGGATATAATGCTTTGTGTACACCATTGTGTACACATGTCACTCCCTTTTTTGGTAAACAAAGAAATGATTTTTTAAGATAAACTAAACAAGGGCAAAATAGAGACGACAGATTTTTTTAAAATCAAATTGCCCCATTCAATCAAGAACGGGCCGGGTCGGGCCTAGCGACATAATCTTCACGACCAATTAGGGTAGGCTAGGGTAGAGTAGGGGGTGGCACCTTTCAACTGATCACTGGTATGACTTTAAGATTATGGCTTGATTTTGGGCCCATAAAATCTTTGCAAAGATTTCTTATAATGATTTTGTAAACTTCATATTTTGGCTTTACCGTTTACTTAACTTTTAATGACAGCAACATTTGAATTTTTCAAAACAAAAGTAATCAACCATGCTTCTTTCATAATCACCCTTTAAGCTTAGCCAAACATACAAGATTAACCAATAACATAAGCCTATTAAGGACTCATTTGGCAATTTTTTTACTTTTGCTTCTACTTTTGATTGAAGAACAACCATTGAAAATTATTCTCTGTCAACTTACTCTAAAAACTCTTTTAATCAATTAAATAACTTTCAAAAAAATTATACAAACACGTCCAAAAGCTGTTTCTAAAAGTCCCGCCAAACGTACCTTTAGTAAGCCCTTGTTTGATCCCCATTTTGGGGAAAATAGGATTTTGAATAATAGATTGATGGAGAACACGTGATTAAAAATTAAGAAAAAATTTTGAGTATTATTTTATTGAAGAATATGTGGTTAAAATGAATTTTAAAAAAATAAATTTTTAGAAAAATGAAAATCAAACAAGGGATAAATCTCTTCTACAGCACTCGTGTAACATACATATAAGCCCCTGTTTGGCCCCCATTACGGGGGGAATTTAATGTATAGAATAGTGTTTTTTGAAAAATGAGTGGTTGAAAAAGAAAGAAAAATTTTTGATTTACGTGTAATATTATTTTATGGAAGATTGTGTGGTTGAAAATAAGAGAGAGAAAAATATAATGTAATGTAATGTAATTTAATTTTTTTCAAACAAGGGCTAAATGTGGTGGGCTTGTAAAATTAAAATTTTACATTGCATAAATATGAGAAGATAATGACTCATAAGATATTAAATTACATAATTATGTTAACAAGGTTAGTTTTTTAAAATTGAACCTCAATATTCAATATAATATTAAAACCGAAAAAATTTAAACAAGCAATGCGATTTATTTAAAGCACAATTGAGTCAAATTTAAAGATGTCATTTTCAAAGAAAAAACTAACCTTGCATAAATATGAGAGCAATAATTAAAAAAAAATAAAAAAAAAATTAAACAATTCTTTTAACAATTATTAACAAGCTCTATCTTTTAATTTAAAACTCCATAACTCAATCATATAAATACACACAAACATTCTCATGCAAACCAATCTAAGCCCCTGTTTGGTACTCATTTTTGGAGTCAAAAATGCATTTTTTCCATCACATCAGCACACAATTTTTGACTTCTACACTCTAATGGGGGACCCGCGATATGATGTTGAAAATGTATTTTCATCTAAAAAATGTGCACCAAACGGACTCTAAATTTGTTTAATTAATGCAATAACAATTCCACTTGCAAGATTATTTATTATTAATTATAACCTAATTAAAATATGCAACCAGCTAACATAGGCCTGCCTTTGTGATTTAATAGCCTTGAATTTCAACATAAGAAAAAAGTAATATTGACGAGAGGAAAATCAGTTTCCACGTCTAATAGTTTTATATTGTATAGTCCCTTTCAAGAATTAATACAAAAATCTTTATTTTAAAGAATTATTTGACCCTATAATTAATATTTTGTTCAACACACAGACACACATGTTGGTTTGTGTGTGTGTGTGTATTTTTTTTTTTTTTTTCAAACAACAATCCGACCAAAAGTGCAAATGCCAAATATGTTGGGGTCTAAAAACTCACAAGATTTTTGAATCCCAAATTTCCTACAATATTCTTTGGTATTACAATGATAAGTGTTGTAAAAATAATATTTGATATCAATTTGTTGGTTAGATTTGATGTGTCTCAAACGAACTAAAGAAAATAAAATTTATGATAGAAATTTAAGAAAATATTATTGTAGTCATAAAACTCAATTTCTATAATTCAAATTTTTTTGTGATGATAAAATACTACAAATGAGCAATATTTTTATACTATATTTGGTATATAGGAATTAATTGTTAATGTATGAATTTAAATACCCATTAAAATTTTTAGATATGTGAATATAAATAAATTCATCCATAATAACTATAGATTCACGTAGATTAAGATTCATCGAGTCAAGATTTATTAAGTTTAGAGTAATGTGAATGTTAATTAATTGATACTTAACAACACGAAATTCATACTCCCCTTGTCTCATTTATATAGACTTACTTTCCTTATTTCGTTGTTCCAATTATATAGTCCTTTTTTGACCGAACTTATTTTATTTTGTTCGTTTACTAATATACTTTTATTTAATTTGCCCGATTATAACTAATATTTCACTTAATCTTAAAATTGTACAAATATAAATAAGGACAAACTATAAAAGTTATTAACAAAAATTACTTTTTAAATATCATTAAATAAGATTTTTTTAATCTGTGTAAAAAATAAAACAAGTTTATATAAATGGAAAGGAGGGAGTACATGATAAGGATTTTGTAGTATTTATTACATATTGAAAAATTTAAAGTAAGATATTATTGAAATAATTAAATTGTAGTATGGTTAAAATCGTCTAAAAAATAATTCTCACTTAACATGATATTAATATATTATGGATATTCTTCAAACAAAAAAAAAAAAAAAGAAAGTATTTTGACAGTTCATTTATTTCGGTACCCAGTTGGCCTAAATAAAAAGTCTGGGCTCTGGAAAGCATTGGGCGTAGAGTGGGGGTGGGTGTCGGCATGAGATGGGACCACACCTCTCTAAACGTGTCCACTTCCCCATTTTGACAGCTCATTGCCACTTCATTTAATTTCTCTTTCCGATTTTACCCTTCCTCCTTCTCGATTCTCTTGGTCACACGACTCTCCGCGTCATCAGTCACGTGAGATTACACGTCACTTCCTGCGTCACTTTGACGTTAAAATAAAATATTGCCACTTTCTTTTTTTTTTTTTCACCCATTGGAATCGCTTTCAAGCAAATAAATAATCACTTTTTTTCAAGAATCAGCTTAGGGGTTGGCTGGCTGGCTGGCTTTTTTTGAAATCTAAATGAAGAAATGTGGAAGCAAACGTTAGTAAGCTTACGTAAGCTATCACAACATAAGCGAAAAGCAAAAGTGAAATACAAAAATAAGTAGGGCCCATATTTGGGCGGCTATACCACTCCATTATTTTGCCACCCTATCATGTAAGTATAAAACGACTTAATGAGATTTAAAAATAAGAAGTGAAAAGATAGATCGATGTGTTAGAAAATAATTAAGTGTTTTTATTTTAATTTTTTAAATTGTCTAATTATATGTCGATATGTGTCCCATCTGAATTTGAGTTTAGATTTAAACCTGGATGTGTAGCATGATTGATCATGTAAACTTGAATTTGTTTGAAGATATCCAATTAACCATTCTTTAATCTTTCTAAACGTCTCTGTCTCAAAATTTAGGGTCTGTTTGGGAGCGATTTTTCGTCCCAAAAAATTGATTTTTTGACTATTATTTCACTATTCCAACCGTCATATTTCACTTCTTCTCTCACAGGTAGATCCCGCTTTTCTCCTAATAGTCAAAAAATTAATTCTCAAAATCACTCCCAAACAGGCTCTTAATGTTCTCTCTTTTAATTTATTTTTGTTGACATATTAGAATATTTGAGAAATATACACTGTGCTAGATTGGTTACATAAAATTAAGAATATTTGGAAATATTCTAACTCATTACGTATCCTATTTACAACACTTTAATGGAACCCTATTTAGTTTTGCTAAAAACCAGTAGATTCCGATAAAGTTGATAAAATCTGCAATTAAAAAGTTAATAAAAATTGTAGATCTCATAAAAAACATGTGATTTAAACGAATTGTAGACTTAAACTCAAATTATTATTATTATTATTATTATTATTATTATTTATTATTTATTATTTTTTTAGCTAAACCAAACAGGGGTGAATGTAATTGAATAAAAAGGTCTCCATTCTATTGTCTAGTACTATAGAGTTCATAATTATAATTAAGGGGCTTCAATTTATAGCATAGTTCTTATTAGCAAGTTTACAGGTGTCCAAATAGGAAATGGGGCAGTCCAAACATAGTTTTTTCAATCCATAGACAGGCCCAATGGGCTTTCAAATCGTCCGTACGCACTAATCTTCAATAATCCCATTGCTGCAGCTGCTCCTACTCTACTGATATCAAATATTTAGAAAGCAGTTTCCCAGAACTCATCATTTAACATTCTACTGATTCTCACAATTTCAATAGAATTCCTTGCCCAGTTTCATGACTTTGGGCACGAACGATTGGACAGAACTAAACAATACAACTTACGAAACAAGACATTTACATGAAGTAAAACTAAATCAATGACATTCACCAACACCGAATTCCAAATCTCAAGTTCCATTGAAAAGATATTTCTCTGACAGGCAAGAAAATCTCAAGTGACTAGTTTCAAGAAAATGGTGAAACACTATTTGTTGACTAGCTATTGCCATCACTATAAGTCTATATCGCATTTTTATCGCTTCTGAATATAATGAAATACATGTACAAGAATACATGCTCAGTTTCTAAATACCGTAATACCTACAATTGTTTGTAGAAGAGAACGTACGCCTGGTCGTGCAGCACCTTACTTTCACGAATATGTGTAACAGAGGAATCATCATAATGCAGCCACTTGCCGCTTGGATGGCGTGCATCTGCAGTATAGTGTCCCTTCGTAGGGTCCTGTCCGTGATGAGTGATTGTTGCAACAAGTTCATATCTTCTACCCTGTATCAGTCAATGATGAAAAAAAAATTAATAAGAGGAACAATTATGGCTTGTTCATACTTTCTACCCACACATAAAAATTGTTAATCGACTAAGTTCATCAGGCATTGATTATTTAGTACTTGTAAGAAATTAAACATACTCAATTTTTGCAATTGAAAATCAGTACTTTAGTAAATAATATTTCAGACTACTTTGATGGAGAACTATGAGATCTCTATTTGATCATACCCAAATCATTTCTTCATCTTTCACAGGGTGAAACACTACTCAAATGTGAGAAACTTCTATTTATAACAGCTTCATGCAAAGACTACAATGACGATTGCCTTCAGAGTAGCCAATACGGATATGGGAGGGACTTTCTGAATCTATTCGTGATTTAAATTCTATATGCTGACAGTAACTTTATACTGAAGAAAAAAAAAGGTTTTCTTTTTTCCCAAAAAGTGGGGGAACGCCCATCCAATTAATGACAACCAAATCACATAACAAGATAAAAAAAAGCCTATATCCATAAATAGTTATAGCATAGTAAATCACCTCAGAGGATGGAGAGACGAGCAATTCACGACCAAAAACAAGCTCCAAAGGAAAATGCACAGGTTTGTGCAATTTGGTACTTCCTTGACTTCCATAGTTAAAACGCACCAAGTGCAAAACCATTATCTCAGAAAGCTCCAAAATCTTAACAGACTTGCTAGCAGAAACCACCACTGCCTGGGATCATTCAGACATAGTCAAATCATCTGAGTTGCATACTGCATTTTCATTATATAATTATTTCTTCTCATGAAAATGAAAATAAATAAGATTTCCTTCGAATCATAAGCATTATCACTGCAATGTCCATACATCCATTAATAACCAACGTGACTGATCCACCAATAATGACGTCACAGTTTGCTAACATCCTGAGTTAAATAATATTTGATCTAAAACAATTAATAAGCTTTGAAAAACACGATTGCACAAATAATTCAAATGAATACCCTGTCTTAAAATTATCTAAGCAAACGTAAATGATTAGGAGCAGAAAACCCAAAAAAAAAAAGGTGGTAAGTAGAAAATAAAATGCACCTTTCCAGCTGCTGATGCTCGGTACCCTTCCAGTGTTTCTGGTGCAGAAAACAATCGCAGTGCATCTTCTATTGTACAGACAGGCTCAGGAAAAATATTAAGGTGGAGCAAAAGAAATGGCTGTATAGTTGCTGATGCTTTGCTACCTGCTTAAATACAATAAGGCAAATCATGACAAGCTATATGCAACTGACAAGCGACTACATCCCGCAAGAGTATCACGAGTGAAGGAGAAGAGAGGGGGTAGACAAGAGCTTTAGCTGCCCTTCCTAATTTTTTATATTCAACAGCAGGGATGGCGTCCAAGATGACTCTACTGAGTATACATGGTTCCCCTAAAATATAGCATATCTGACTATATTACACCAATTTGAATTTGCTAACAAGACATACTTTCAGTCATTGCACTTCCCTAAACTAATCTTTTTCCTGTTTTACTTTCTCTTCAAGGAACCAAATTGATATAGCTTAAGCCTGTCGATAAGAATTATCAAAACAAACAAATTGAGAAGAAGATTAATTTTCAGGGCAGTTCTCTACTATATTATACAGAAGTAAGATAGGAATTCCTGGAAGATGATTCCAGCTAGGTGGTCTAAATAGTAAAACAACTCTAAAGAATCAAGTCTATGTGAAGGCATTAAAATGAACAACAGGTGGATTGTGGGAGATGATTAATGAGCTGATGCATGTATTAAAATTAAAAAATCGCATGCTGACATGAGGAATTAGATGCTTCAAACCTTGACTCACCTCTTGCCTTCACTTCACTTCTCCATTGACCTCCAAAAATTTCACTTAATTTTGAAGGGATGAAGGTCTGTGTTCTTGTGATCGCAGTTTTGTTCCTTGGCCCAACCATCTCCCAGTCATCATTTTCACCCTCATTAGTAGAAGAAACCAAAGAGGTCGCTTTCCCTTTTCCATTTGGAACTTGACCATCAAGTTTTAGCAATTCAGCATGCATCTGATGCATTACAAAACTTAGGAACTCCTGAGCATCTTCTTGCCTGAAAGGCATGCAACATCCCCGAGAATTGAAAGCACAGTGAAGGTACATAATCATATACTAACTACAACTGTACACTCGATGCATTTCTAAAAAATAAACTTCTATTAAGTGTCATCTAAGTTATATTAAAGATAATGACTTAAATGCACAATGAAGATTTAGATAAAAGTTGAGGAACTAGAAACATTGTTTTAATTTCAATCAAAGAGATATTTAACAGAATGAGCAAAAACCATAAAATGAGTTATTTCACTTAATTTTGTTATGAGTTGCACATATGCACACATGGCCCATTTCTTTTTCATTTTGTCATTCTTGCCAAACACCATTTAAGATTCACAGCATTATCACCAACACCCTGCTTTCTGTATGCTTAGAAGATTTGCTCCTAAGTTTCAAGATAAGAAAGAAAAGAACTGAAGGCATTACACTAGAGACTAACTTTTGCTGGCTAAAATGTCATCATGTTCTATAAAATTTGATCAGGTCAGCTGATCCTACTGTGTCAAAGTATCCTTTGAATCTCCACCTTTATTTATTCTTCAATTCTTTGTACTAAATAAAATATTTTTGTTAGAGAAAAAAAAAATTTACCCACAGACAAATTAGTAGAAGAATTTTATTTTAAAACTACAGCATCGGAAGCAGATTTATTAGGGTCGTATCTTCAGTTTTTTCTAATTTTTAAATAAGTTTATAAAAAGATTTATCATGACGAATTTGACAAGGTCTTTTACTCCATTAGATTGAGATATTTTGTAAGTTCAGTGAAGATTGCCAACATATTTAGGTTCTTGAAGTGATAAATGCAAGTAGGTCTCTTAATTGCCAAAAAAAAGGAAGTAAAGAGGCAGTTTATTAGTATTTTTGAAGTCAGGATGGATCTTTGCCCAAAATTAGGGTCTTTTCCTTTCTGCCAATCTAGGCCAGGGAAAAAAAGGCCAGACTTTGCAACTGTGAATAAATAACAACAAAGAACAGGCCAAAAAGAAATAGAGGCTGCTGTATGCATGAACCTTGGCCTGCCTGACAGGTTGTCTGGAACATCTGGTGTGAAACTTTTCAGAATGGATTCAAACATGACAGGACGAAAAGGTCGTCCAGTCTCCAGTACAGTTTTCTCATTCCTCTTGGAGCTTGAATCATCTTCCATGTCAAAGTGAGAGATAAATTCAACAAATGCGCGTAATGTTGGATATCCAATCTAAAATGGGGAAACACGCAACATTCATAAGTAGACATTCATAGTACTTAATTTTTGCAATATGTAAATTAGATGTTGAAACTATAGATCATAAGAAATTAATCAAATACCTCTGGTATATTATGATTTCTTAGATCACACAAAAGTTCAAAGAATGGAGAACAAGAGAGAAGGGCCTGGACAGTTGCATTGAGAAAGCAGAGATTTCCCAAGTTGACTAAACCTCGAGGTAGAAAATTCTTAGGAATTGAATTTGGCCCATTTGCTGTCTGGGCAATACTTTTCTTGGAATCCACTGTGTCAAAACCTTCTGTCGAATCATCCAAAACTACATCGTCCAAGAAGGATGACAATTTAGTAACTCTCTTACGACTGGGCTGCTGTATGCTTTGCTGGTTTGAGTCGTTTGACAAATCACAAGAATTATCAGAATTTAAACACGCAGACTTAAGTTCTTTTGTCATATAACGCTCAATGGGACTTGTATCATTGGAGCACCCATTTTTCTGCACAAAAGGAACTTCCAAGTGTGATGTGTTTTCAGTATTTCTAGGGGTCCTAAAAGTATTTTCTATTCGAGGTGGCCTTAACAGCTCATACCCTTTAGGGGAATAAATCTCAGACAAACTAGTATTTGAAATGCCCACAGATCTTAAAGTTGCCGAATCCAAAGAACCAAATGTGATTTCTGTATTATTTCGCGATGGCTCGTGTTGCAAGGATCTTAACTCTTCTTCTGTAAATGATCCAAAAATCAGCACCTGATGATAAAAACAAGACATTGAGATTAATAAACCACAGAAATGATTAAACAAGCCAAGCATAAAAGTCATACTCTCTTACGAACTATTGCAATTAGTAACTGAAAATAGATTCACGTGCAGAATACTGTCTCTGCCCATAGAAGCATTCCATTTAAACAAATGCAACTAGTACTATGGCTAACTAAAAAGATACGCCGCTTAATGTAAAATGCAATTCATTGCCAAAGTTCTCGAACTCATCCATAGGGCAATTCAAACAGGCTTTGTGTAATTAAATATCAGATCTTAGTGAATGAACAAATTGTTGAAGATATGGAAAGACTGTAAAGAATAATCTCCAAGATATTTTCCCAATTGTGTGAGACTATTTTCCTTAATAGTTGATTGTGTCATTATCACACAATCTTTCTTTTTAGAGTTTTTTTTATAGCCCTATATATAGGATTTTCTACTCTATGATAGAAACAACAAGTTTATTATAAACAATTTATAAAATTCTAACAAGAATAAAATTTAATATCTTGAGTTAATAAATTCTGAAACAGTTGAAAATACATAAAACAGTTGAAAATACATATCTTCAATGGATTAAAACTTCTATTTTCATGAGAATAAGACCTCAATAATAAAGCACCTAAAGAGATACAAGCATTTAACATACTGTGCAAAATCATTATCCAGTAAATGGTAGCATTCTTAAAAAAAGCCCTATTATTAGCAAAACAAACATAAACACCAAACTCCTAATATGTCCACGGTCAATGCAATATGAGAACTACACTGCATACTAGCATTCCCTCTGGTGCAACCTTCCTAATGAACCATATCTGGAGAATGTATAGTAGCAGGTCTGATGCCATGTTTCACTTGCTTCTTTCCTTCCCTTGAATTTATTCACTCTTTGCTCTTTTTCTTGAAGTTTGAAACTTGTAGCTTTCACCTTCCCCCCACTTTCACCCATGTTCTCTTCCTAAGCCAAGTTACTTTCACTAAATTAAATTATGATGAAACCACTCAAGTTACCCAGTTCTCAACATGGAGCCACAATTTATTCAAACATTATACAGGCTTTGACATTCTTACAATTACCTTTACTCTAATGCCAAGAACTACTAGCCCAGAACTCGGAGAAATATCTTATCAGTTTCTTACACCATTCAGGCTTTCTTAACTTGTTCGGTAAACCAGCAAGTACAGTCTTGCCTGCATTGAAACTCACCCAAACTCGAGATTATTCCTGTCTCAATTTTGGTTTCACGGGCTTATTTGAGTACTCAACCAACCAACCCTAATATATCCCTTCTGGAGATCCAATGTTTTCATCTTTTCGTTCTGTCCATTCTCATCAACAGACAAGCTGAAAACACATAAAAACGTACAAACAAAATCACAAAAAATAAAAAAAATAAAAAAAAATATTGCACAAAACCCCGGCAGTCCGCAGTCTTTAGTTTCAACAAAGTGAACAAAATTTAAGAGATAAAATCCCAACATTTTACGGATATTCAATTTTTGTTTCTTTTTTTAAATTATACTGAACGCAAAATCATGTTTTCATTAATTTGAATATCTTTTCCAGCTCTTCATTCTCTGAATAAGTGAAAACAAACTCAACTTACTAACAAAACTAAGAAACAAATCGTTTCAGTAGCAGCTCAAAATTCCACAATGATGGACCCTAAAACCTCCAATATTGCAATCAAAGTCTCAACCCACAAGCACCAAATTTCCCTAAAATTTATTTTCAAAATTTTTTCTCCACACCCCGAAAGCAGAGAAATACTACACAATACAAAACAAAACAAAAATTTTAAAATATATATATTAAAACAAAATACGGACCCGATGATCAGTCATTTTGAAAATGGGAACAGCAATGGCATCAGGAATGAGCTGGAGAATGATCCATTGGATACAAAACAATGCCGTCTGCAGAAAACGATGTCGTACAAGCAGAACGGAACGACATCAAAAGACATGAAAATTGGAAATTGAGTATAGAGAGAGAGAACGGGAAAACGCAAATGCGAGAAAGAGGTGGGGCAGAAGAAAAATAAATACAATTATTGGACTGAAAATACTATTCAAGGAAATTGGGGACCAAAATGTTCTTTTTGTCCTCACATTAATAAAAGAGCCCATTAATGAATAATTTCGTGGTGTATTAGTTTATATTAAGGTTCTCTTTGGTTCTCATTTTTCGAGATATATTTTTTCAAAATTTATTTTTAATTATAATTTTTCAACAATATATTTCATCAACTTTTATTAAAATAAACTAAAAATCTAATTTTTATCTTGCCTTCGATTTTTTTGAAATAATGATCGATCAATTTCATTGTCTTCTTTCCTTTGACCTTTCTAAATTTTCATCGTGATGTCTCTCCTCACTAGAGTCGTAGCACTTTTTTTTTTTTTTTTTCCCTTTTTTTTTTTTTAAGTGCTCGAAC
>NW_019267123.1:310066-342233 GCF_002742605.1 Olea europaea var. sylvestris
TTTTTTTTTTTTTTTTCAAACAACAATCCGACCAAAAGTGCAAATGCCAAATATGTTGGGGTCTAAAAACTCACAAGATTTTTGAATCCCAAATTTCCTACAATATTCTTTGGTATTACAATGATAAGTGTTGTAAAAATAATATTTGATATCAATTTGTTGGTTAGATTTGATGTGTCTCAAACGAACTAAAGAAAATAAAATTTATGATTGAAATTTAAGAAAATATTATTGTAGTCATAAAACTCAATTTCTATAATTCAAATTTTTTTGTGATGATAAAATACTACAAATGAGCAATATTTTTATACTATATTTGGTATATAGGAATTAATTGTTAATGTATGAATTTAAATACCCATTAAAATTTTTAGATATGTGAATATAAATAAATTCATCCATAATAACTATAGATTCACGTAGATTAAGATTCATCGAGTCAAGATTTATTAAGTTTAGAGTAATGTGAATGTTAATTAATTGATACTTAACAACACGAAATTCATACTCCCCTTGTCTCATTTATATAGACTTACTTTCCTTATTTCGTTGTTCCAATTATATAGTCCTTTTTTGACCGAGCTTATTTTATTTTGTTCGTTTACTAATATACTTTTATTTAATTTGCCCGATTATAACTAATTTTTCACTTAATCTTAAAATTGTACAAATATAAATAAGGACAAACTATAAAAGTTATTAACAAAAATTACTTTTTAAATATCATTAAATAAGATTTTTTTAATCTGTGTGAAAAATAAAACAAGTCTATATAAATGGAAAGGAGAGAGTACATGATAAGGATTTTGTAGTATTTATTACATATTGAAAAATTTAAAGTAAGATATTATTGAAATAATTAAATTGTAGTATGGTTAAAATCGTCTAAAAAATAATTCTCACTTAACATGATATTAATATATTATGGATATTCTTCAAAAAAAAAAAAAAAAAAGAAAGTATTTTGACAGTTCATTTATTTCGGTACCCAGTTGGCCTAAATAAAAAGTCTGGGCTCTGGAAAGCATTGGGCGTAGAGTGGGGGTGGGTGTCGGCATGAGATGGGACCACACCTCTCTAAACGTGTCCACTTCCCCATTTTGACAGCTCATTGCCACTTCATTTAATTTCTCTTTCCGATTTTACCCTTCCTCCTTCTCGATTCTCTTGGTCACACGACTCTCCGCGTCATCAGTCACGTGAGATTACACGTCACTTCCTGCGTCACTTTGACGTTAAAATAAAATATTGCCACTTTCTTTTTTTTTTTTTCACCCATTGGAATCGCTTTCAAGCAAATAAATAATCACTTTTTTTCAAGAATCAGCTTATGGGTTGGCTGGCTGGCTGGCTTTTTTTGAAATCTAAATGAAGAAATGTGGAAGCAAACGTTAGTAAGCTTACGTAAGCTATCACAACATAAGCGAAAAGCAAAAGTGAAATACAAAAATAAGTAGGGCCCATATTTGGGCGGCTATACCACTCCATTATTTTGCCACCCTATCATGTAAGTATAAAACGACTTAATGAGATTTAAAAATAAGAAGTGAAAAGATAGATCGATGTGTTAGAAAATAATTAAGTGTTTTTATTTTAATTTTTTAAATTGTCTAATTATATGTCGATATGTGTCCCATCTGAATTTGAGTTTAGATTTAAACCTGGATGTGTAGCATGATTGATCATGTAAACTTGAATTTGTTTGAAGATATCCAATTAACCATTCTTTAATCTTTCTAAACGTCTCTGTCTCAAAATTTAGGGTCTGTTTGGGAGCGATTTTTCGTCCCAAAAAATTGATTTTTTGACTATTATTTCACTATTCCAACCGTCATATTTCACTTCTTCTCTCACAGGTAGATCCCGCTTTTCTCCTAATAGTCAAAAAATTAATTCTCAAAATCACTCCCAAACAGGCTCTTAATGTTCTCTCTTTTAATTTATTTTTGTTGACATATTAGAATATTTGAGAAATATACACTGTGCTAGATTGGTTACATAAAATTAAGAATATTTGGAAATATTCTAACTCATTACGTATCCTATTTACAACACTTTAATGGAACCCTATTTAGTTTTGCTAAAAACCAGTAGATTCCGATAAAGTTGATAAAATCTGCAATTAAAAAGTTAATAAAAATTGTAGATCTCATAAAAAACATGTGATTTAAACGAATTGTAGACTTAAACTCAAATTATTATTATTATTATTATTATTATTATTATTTATTATTTATTATTTTTTTAGCTAAACCAAACAGGGGTGAATGTAATTGAATAAAAAGGTCTCCATTCTATTGTCTAGTACTATAGAGTTCATAATTATAATTAAGGGGCTTCAATTTATAGCATAGTTCTTATTAGCAAGTTTACAGGTGTCCAAATAGGAAATGGGGCAGTCCAAACACAGTTTTTTCAATCCATAGACAGGCCCAATGGGCTTTCAAATCGTCCGTACGCACTAATCTTCAATAATCCCATTGCTGCAGGTGCTCCTACTCTACTGATATCAAATATTTAGAAAGCAGTTTCCCAGAACTCATCATTTAACATTCTACTGATTCTCACAATTTCAATAGAATTCCTTGCCCAGTTTCATGACTTTGGGCACGAACGATTGGACAGAACTAAACAATACAACTTACGAAACAAGACATTTACATGAAGTAAAACTAAATCAATGACATTCACCAACACCGAATTCCAAATCTCAAGTTCCATTGAAAAGATATTTCTCTGACAGGCAAGAAAATCTCAAGTGACTAGTTTCAAGAAAATGGTGAAACACTATTTGTTGACTAGCTATTGCCATCACTATAAGTCTATATCGCATTTTTATCGCTTCTGAATATAATGAAATACATGTACAAGAATACATGCTCAGTTTCTAAATACCGTAATACCTACAATTGTTTGTAGAAGAGAACGTACGCCTGGTCGTGCAGCACCTTACTTTCACGAATATGTGTAACAGAGGAATCATCATAATGCAGCCACTTGCCGCTTGGATGGCGTGCATCTGCAGTATAGTGTCCCTTCGTAGGGTCCTGTCCGTGATGAGTGATTGTTGCAACAAGTTCATATCTTCTACCCTGTATCAGTCAATGATGAAAAAAAAATTAATAAGAGGAACAATTATGGCTTGTTCATACTTTCTACCCACACATAAAAATTGTTAATCGACTAAGTTCATCAGGCATTGATTATTTAGTACTTGTAAGAAATTAAACATACTCAATTTTTGCAATTGAAAATCAGTACTTTAGTAAATAATATTTCAGACTACTTTGATGGAGAACTATGAGATCTCTATTTGATCATACCCAAATCATTTCTTCATCTTTCACAGGGTGAAACACTACTCAAATGTGAGAAACTTCTATTTATAACAGCTTCATGCAAAGACTACAATGACGATTGCCTTCAGAGTAGCCAATACGGATATGGGAGGGACTTTCTGAATCTATTCGTGATTTAAATTCTATATGCTGACAGTAACTTTATACTGAAGAAAAAAAAAGGTTTTCTTTTTTCCCAAAAAGTGGGGGAACGCCCATCCAATTAATGACAACCAAATCACATAACAAGATAAAAAAAAGCCTATATCCATAAATAGTTATAGCATAGTAAATCACCTCAGAGGATGGAGAGACGAGCAATTCACGACCAAAAACAAGCTCCAAAGGAAAATGCACAGGTTTGTGCAATTTGGTACTTCCTTGACTTCCATAGTTAAAACGCACCAAGTGCAAAACCATTATCTCAGAAAGCTCCAAAATCTTAACAGACTTGCTAGCAGAAACCACCACTGCCTGGGATCATTCAGACATAGTCAAATCATCTGAGTTGCATACTGCATTTTCATTATATAATTATTTCTTCTCATGAAAATGAAAATAAATAAGATTTCCTTCGAATCATAAGCATTATCACTGCAATGTCCATACATCCATTAATAACCAACGTGACTGATCCACCAATAATGACGTCACAGTTTGCTAACATCCTGAGTTAAATAATATTTGATCTAAAACAATTAATAAGCTTTGAAAAACACGATTGCACAAATAATTCAAATGAATACCCTGTCTTAAAATTATCTAAGCAAACGTAAATGATTAGGAGCAGAAAACCCAAAAAAAAAAAGGTGGTAAGTAGAAAATAAAATGCACCTTTCCAGCTGCTGATGCTCGGTACCCTTCCAGTGTTTCTGGTGCAGAAAACAATCGCAGTGCATCTTCTATTGTACAGACAGGCTCAGGAAAAATATTAAGGTGGAGCAAAAGAAATGGCTGTATAGTTGCTGATGCTTTGCTACCTGCTTAAATACAATAAGGCAAATCATGACAAGCTATATGCAACTGACAAGCGACTACATCCCGCAAGAGTATCACGAGTGAAGGAGAAGAGAGGGGGTAGACAAGAGCTTTAGCTGCCCTTCCTAATTTTTTATATTCAACAGCAGGGATGGCGTCCAAGATGACTCTACTGAGTATACATGGTTCCCCTAAAATATAGCATATCTGACTATATTACACCAATTTGAATTTGCTAACAAGACATACTTTCAGTCATTGCACTTCCCTAAACTAATCTTTTTCCTGTTTTACTTTCTCTTCAAGGAACCAAATTGATATAGCTTAAGCCTGTCGATAAGAATTATCAAAACAAACAAATTGAGAAGAAGATTAATTTTCAGGGCAGTTCTCTACTATATTATACAGAAGTAAGATAGGAATTCCTGGAAGATGATTCCAGCTAGGTGGTCTAAATAGTAAAACAACTCTAAAGAATCAAGTCTATGTGAAGGCATTAAAATGAACAACAGGTGGATTGTGGGAGATGATTAATGAGCTGATGCATGTATTAAAATTAAAAAATCGCATGCTGACATGAGGAATTAGATGCTTCAAACCTTGACTCACCTCTTGCCTTCACTTCACTTCTCCATTGACCTCCAAAAATTTCACTTAATTTTGAAGGGATGAAGGTCTGTGTTCTTGTGATCGCAGTTTTGTTCCTTGGCCCAACCATCTCCCAGTCATCATTTTCACCCTCATTAGTAGAAGAAACCAAAGAGGTCGCTTTCCCTTTTCCATTTGGAACTTGACCATCAAGTTTTAGCAATTCAGCATGCATCTGATGCATTACAAAACTTAGGAACTCCTGAGCATCTTCTTGCCTGAAAGGCATGCAACATCCCCGAGAATTGAAAGCACAGTGAAGGTACATAATCATATACTAACTACAACTGTACACTCGATGCATTTCTAAAAAATAAACTTCTATTAAGTGTCATCTAAGTTATATTAAAGATAATGACTTAAATGCACAATGAAGATTTAGATAAAAGTTGAGGAACTAGAAACATTGTTTTAATTTCAATCAAAGAGATATTTAACAGAATGAGCAAAAACCATAAAATGAGTTATTTCACTTAATTTTGTTATGAGTTGCACATATGCACACATGGCCCATTTCTTTTTCATTTTGTCATTCTTGCCAAACACCATTTAAGATTCACAGCATTATCACCAACACCCTGCTTTCTGTATGCTTAGAAGATTTGCTCCTAAGTTTCAAGATAAGAAAGAAAAGAACTGAAGGCATTACACTAGAGACTAACTTTTGCTGGCTAAAATGTCATCATGTTCTATAAAATTTGATCAGGTCAGCTGATCCTACTGTGTCAAAGTATCCTTTGAATCTCCACCTTTATTTATTCTTCAATTCTTTGTACTAAATAAAATATTTTTGTTAGAGAAAAAAAAAATTTACCCACAGACAAATTAGTAGAAGAATTTTATTTTAAAACTACAGCATCGGAAGCAGATTTATTAGGGTCGTATCTTCAGTTTTTTCTAATTTTTAAATAAGTTTATAAAAAGATTTATCATGACGAATTTGACAAGGTCTTTTACTCCATTAGATTGAGATATTTTGTAAGTTCAGTGAAGATTGCCAACATATTTAGGTTCTTGAAGTGATAAATGCAAGTAGGTCTCTTAATTGCCAAAAAAAAGGAAGTAAAGAGGCAGTTTATTAGTATTTTTGAAGTCAGGATGGATCTTTGCCCAAAATTAGGGTCTTTTCCTTTCTGCCAATCTAGGCCAGGGAAAAAAAGGCCAGACTTTGCAACTGTGAATAAATAACAACAAAGAACAGGCCAAAAAGAAATAGAGGCTGCTGTATGCATGAACCTTGGCCTGCCTGACAGGTTGTCTGGAACATCTGGTGTGAAACTTTTCAGAATGGATTCAAACATGACAGGACGAAAAGGTCGTCCAGTCTCCAGTACAGTTTTCTCATTCCTCTTGGAGCTTGAATCATCTTCCATGTCAAAGTGAGAGATAAATTCAACAAATGCGCGTAATGTTGGATATCCAATCTAAAATGGGGAAACACGCAACATTCATAAGTAGACATTCATAGTACTTAATTTTTGCAATATGTAAATTAGATGTTGAAACTATAGATCATAAGAAATTAATCAAATACCTCTGGTATATTATGATTTCTTAGATCACACAAAAGTTCAAAGAATGGAGAACAAGAGAGAAGGGCCTGGACAGTTGCATTGAGAAAGCAGAGATTTCCCAAGTTGACTAAACCTCGAGGTAGAAAATTCTTAGGAATTGAATTTGGCCCATTTGCTGTCTGGGCAATACTTTTCTTGGAATCCACTGTGTCAAAACCTTCTGTCGAATCATCCAAAACTACATCGTCCAAGAAGGATGACAATTTAGTAACTCTCTTACGACTGGGCTGCTGTATGCTTTGCTGGTTTGAGTCGTTTGACAAATCACAAGAATTATCAGAATTTAAACACGCAGACTTAAGTTCTTTTGTCATATAACGCTCAATGGGACTTGTATCATTGGAGCACCCATTTTTCTGCACAAAAGGAACTTCCAAGTGTGATGTGTTTTCAGTATTTCTAGGGGTCCTAAAAGTATTTTCTATTCGAGGTGGCCTTAACAGCTCATACCCTTTAGGGGAATAAATCTCAGACAAACTAGTATTTGAAATGCCCACAGATCTTAAAGTTGCCGAATCCAAAGAACCAAATGTGATTTCTGTATTATTTCGCGATGGCTCGTGTTGCAAGGATCTTAACTCTTCTTCTGTAAATGATCCAAAAATCAGCACCTGATGATAAAAACAAGACATTGAGATTAATAAACCACAGAAATGATTAAACAAGCCAAGCATAAAAGTCATACTCTCTTACGAACTATTGCAATTAGTAACTGAAAATAGATTCACGTGCAGAATACTGTCTCTGCCCATAGAAGCATTCCATTTAAACAAATGCAACTAGTACTATGGCTAACTAAAAAGATACGCCGCTTAATGTAAAATGCAATTCATTGCCAAAGTTCTCGAACTCATCCATAGGGCAATTCAAACAGGCTTTGTGTAATTAAATATCAGATCTTAGTGAATGAACAAATTGTTGAAGATATGGAAAGACTGTAAAGAATAATCTCCAAGATATTTTCCCAATTGTGTGAGACTATTTTCCTTAATAGTTGATTGTGTCATTATCACACAATCTTTCTTTTTAGAGTTTTTTTTATAGCCCTATATATAGGATTTTCTACTCTATGATAGAAACAACAAGTTTATTATAAACAATTTATAAAATTCTAACAAGAATAAAATTTAATATCTTGAGTTAATAAATTCTGAAACAGTTGAAAATACATAAAACAGTTGAAAATACATATCTTCAATGGATTAAAACTTCTATTTTCATGAGAATAAGACCTCAATAATAAAGCACCTAAAGAGATACAAGCATTTAACATACTGTGCAAAATCATTATCCAGTAAATGGTAGCATTCTTAAAAAAAGCCCTATTATTAGCAAAACAAACATAAACACCAAACTCCTAATATGTCCACGGTCAATGCAATATGAGAACTACACTGCATACTAGCATTCCCTCTGGTGCAACCTTCCTAATGAACCATATCTGGAGAATGTATAGTAGCAGGTCTGATGCCATGTTTCACTTGCTTCTTTCCTTCCCTTGAATTTATTCACTCTTTGCTCTTTTTCTTGAAGTTTGAAACTTGTAGCTTTCACCTTCCCCCCACTTTCACCCATGTTCTCTTCCTAAGCCAAGTTACTTTCACTAAATTAAATTATGATGAAACCACTCAAGTTACCCAGTTCTCAACATGGAGCCACAATTTATTCAAACATTATACAGGCTTTGACATTCTTACAATTACCTTTACTCTAATGCCAAGAACTACTAGCCCAGAACTCGGAGAAATATCTTATCAGTTTCTTACACCATTCAGGCTTTCTTAACTTGTTCGGTAAACCAGCAAGTACAGTCTTGCCTGCATTGAAACTCACCCAAACTCGAGATTATTCCTGTCTCAATTTTAGTTTCACGGGCTTATTTGAGTACTCAACCAACCAACCCTAATATATCCCTTCTGGAGATCCAATGTTTTCATCTTTTCGTTCTGTCCATTCTCATCAACAGACAAGCTGAAAACACATAAAAACGTACAAACAAAATCACAAAAAATAAAAAAAATAAAAAAAAATATTGCACAAAACCCCGGCAGTCCGCAGTCTTTAGTTTCAACAAAGTGAACAAAATTTAAGAGATAAAATCCCAACATTTTACGGATATTCAATTTTTGTTTCTTTTTTTAAATTATACTGAACGCAAAATCATGTTTTCATTAATTTGAATATCTTTTCCAGCTCTTCATTCTCTGAATAAGTGAAAACAAACTCAACTTACTAACAAAACTAAGAAACAAATCGTTTCAGTAGCAGCTCAAAATTCCACAATGATGGACCCTAAAACCTCCAATATTGCAATCAAAGTCTCAACCCACAAGCACCAAATTTCCCTAAAATTTATTTTCAAAATTTTTTCTCCACACCCCGAAAGCAGAGAAATACTACACAATACAAAACAAAACAAAAATTTTAAAATATATATATTAAAACAAAATACGGACCCGATGATCAGTCATTTTGAAAATGGGAACAGCAATGGCATCAGGAATGAGCTGGAGAATGATCCATTGGATACAAAACAATGCCGTCTGCAGAAAACGATGTCGTACAAGCAGAACGGAACGACATCAAAAGACATGAAAATTGGAAATTGAGTATAGAGAGAGAGAACGGGAAAACGCAAATGCGAGAAAGAGGTGGGGCAGAAGAAAAATAAATACAATTATTGGACTGAAAATACTATTCAAGGAAATTGGGGACCAAAATGTTCTTTTTGTCCTCACATTAATAAAAGAGCCCATTAATGAATAATTTCGTGGTGTATTAGTTTATATTAAGGTTCTCTTTGGTTCTCATTTTTCGAGATATATTTTTTCAAAATTTATTTTTAATTATAATTTTTCAACAATATATTTCATCAACTTTTATTAAAATAAACTAAAAATCTAATTTTTATCTTGCCTTCGATTTTTTTGAAATAATGATCGATCAATTTCATTGTCTTCTTTCCTTTGACCTTTCTAAATTTTCATCGTGATGTCTCTCCTCACTAGAGTCGTAGCACTTTTTTTTTTTTTTTTCCCTTTTTTCTTAGTTAAGTGCTCGACCAATTGTTTGAAGATTGCATTACTCAAAATTTTCAATAGTATGAAGATAAAAACATTTAACGAAATAAATTTTTTTTCTAGTTCCTTAAATATCAGTTAAAAATGAGAGGTCGTTTTTATTCGAGTAAGTTTCTGTTTAAGATAACTTTTGATACCAATAGAATGTTTTTGAACCCATTGATTAATATAATAAAAGTACTTCTTCTAGTTTGAAGAATTTTTAGAGAAATTTTTTTGAAAGAGGAAATTCTTTTAAAAAACCAATTACAAGAAGCAAAAGTAAAAAAATAGAAGTTCTATTAAATGGAACCTAAGTCTTGAATGAACCCTCAAAATCAAAGCAAGTCACAACTTCTTAGAAATTGCACTTGTAAGAATTAAAGTCATTCCTAAGGACAGAAGATGATGGGACAACTAGACGAATGTGACATATTTATTAATGTCTTCTTTTAGAATATCGTTGTTAATAAATATATAAAAGACTCCATGGATTAATACGCAGTCAAATTTTTATTGTAACCTCGTGTCAAATTTTGTTTCCACAAGGACTATAAAATTCAACAAATAAAAATAAAAAAATCTATAGTATTTATTGAAATAATTTTTTTTCACGAACATGCAGTCTTATTCTCCAAAAACGTGTCAAATAAAATTCAGAAAAAAAAATCCCAACCATGCTACGGGAATATAAAGATTAATATAATGCTACGTGACATTTTATCATTAGACGACTTTAAATACAGTTAACTTTGTCATCAATCACTTTCTTCTACGTACAATTATGTCTAGCTTTCTCTCAAACTCTTATGTCAAAGTAGCTTTATCCAAACTGGATCAACATATATTTTTGTATATCCTCTTCAATCAATATCCACTATAAGACTTGTCAAAACTTTAGGTCCTGAAAATTCTTGTGATATATCAATGTCCCATCCAATAGGTTTGATATCCTCAATACATATGTGATACCAATCTAGTACCTTTTGCTTTTCCATCATCATCATCATCATCTCCATCTTCATTTGCGTTTGAAATCGACCTCGAATACTCGAGCTCTAGATCGGCTTTCGCATCCCAATCAATCTCGTCTATGTACATGTTAGGATTTGGCACTGGATTGGGAAAGGAAAGGCCATTCTTTTGAGCATAAAACCTGTTTTCCGTGTTGTGAAATGCCTCTTTACCCCCTGAATTGTCCCAATCAAAGGTTTTAACGTGTATAGATTGACTCGATTCTGTACATTCTTCAGCTTTCAAAAACTTTATCCATGTAAATAAGTCAACCTTTGAACGAATTTTCTTCTCCCATGATGGCATGACAGGCCTCCAAAACCCTAAAGACATTCAGAAATTAAGAATAATTGATCATTCAGTGAGAATTTCTTTTAGTATTGTCAATGCAAGGTTGTCGTATCCTCCTCTGCTTTTTTGTGTCGCGGCGATTATATAGTTAATTCATTCACATTATTATGTTGAAATCAAATTTGCAGTGAACAATGGAACATGAAAAATATGAAGAAATTAAGGTTTGTGGAGAATATCAGGTCATAAGAAAATATTGTGAATAATGGTTATGTATATATACATATAAAAACAAGAAATTCCAAAGTCTATTGGGATTTGAAGGATAGGAAATAAAATTTTCAATACCTATATGAATTTGGAGGCAAAGATTGCCATGATTTGGTCCCAACAACATGGAAAAAAAGTTTGAACATCTAATGAGGATTTTGAACGAAATATTTCCTTATATCAAGATATTGTTTGATTCCCATTATTTCAAAAATACATTTCTCCCTCTCTTCTGTTTAACCTCGCAATTTTAATAGTATAATATTATATGTAAACTTAAATTTTTTTTCATTTTTTAACCACACATTCTTCATCAATCTACTATATCAAAATACATTCACAGTAAAAAATTTGGGGCTGAAACATACCACGAGGCCAGAAATTAGAGTTCTGCGACTTCACAGAATATATGTAGGGAAGGAGCTAGAAATAGATTTTAGGATAGACTATTTATTTTTGAAGGCCAACAATGCTATATCGTGTCCAGTCACATGCTAAAATGCATCGAAAAGAAAAAAAAATAAAAATAAAGTATCAACGAGTGACAACGCCACCATAAAACTACCTAAAAAATAAGAATTTCGAATTATTGGAAGTTATCTGCTATCGTGGTGAAATATCATATTATTATAAAAGTATAATATTCTAACTAAAAGATAACGAGTTGCTAATTATTAGAAATGATTTATAAATTTTGCCAAATTGAAAGAAAAAATTGTTAGAAATTGAACTTTTAATTATTTATAGGAAAAAAATCATAACTCAGTGATTTAGTATATACCAAATCAAAAGCCAGGTATACAATTTGAAAATTCAAAAACAGGACTCCCTACTATACAAATCTACATTCCAAAATTAAAAATTCAGCTGGAATTTAAATTTTCATGACAATGAACATATTTCAGTCGTCGGAGAAAACTAAGCAGGTAACCATGTCGATTGATTTTGGTCACAAATTGAACGATTTCATCCCACATTGATCTTTCGCATCAAAGATTTTTCTAATCGATTTGATAAACTAAAACTAATCGTCAGAGAAGATACTCAATGTAATAATCTGATTATTTTGGTCACCGCTTCTAATTTTGTTGTCACGAATTGATTATACAGTCACAATTCCAATGGAAAAATCCAATGCTAGTCATATAAGTACTAATCATCGCCGAGTAATAGAATACAGGTAACTGCTTCGATTGTTTTGGTCACAAATTGAATGTTCTAGTCACGACAATATTTTTGTCGTCATAGATTCAGCATAAACTATAATTTACATGTCACAGAAACTTTGCTAAGCACGAGATAAGATTTTCAAGGAAACGATTCCAAATATTACATGCTCTCTATATATGTAACTCATGCGTGTATTGTATGTAATAGAATATGAAGGATAAATATGAGAATTATGTAGGATGAATTGTGACCTATGTTTCATCCATTGTGACAATTCATTTTGGTCATATATAACTTGTTTGAAGATGTGATCTGTATTTTATTATGGGTATTCATGTATGAGCTCTGTGAATTGTATTACTTTTATCACAAGGCCAATTTTAATATTAATTTTAATTTGCAGAAACTGTGTTCTTGCACGTATGCTTGTTGAATGGATTTCAATCATCTTTGGCGTTAGTAAATCGTAATTGCAGTTATAGACCTTGTGGACACAATTATGACAGAGTTTGATCTGGATCCTATGAAGGTAATAGTCTCATTAAAGTATGTTTGAACGATGATTTTCCATCAATCAAGATAAAAAAAAAATGACAATAATGTGTTATCATACATTCTATCAAAGGATATGGATCGTAAACCTGCTAAATACTCATTAATCATTGATGTAATTGATGTAAAAATTGATAAACCATCTATCACGGTGTCAGTTAATGCACATTACAGTAGTGAGTTGTGTACATTGCAGGACATGTTGTCAGATTTATCGAAGCATCAATTGAAAAAATGGAGTTGTATTCATTACAAATGCTAAAGATGTGGAAGAATGAAGGATTTTCTGTGATAAAGATATTTTGAAACCTAGCCGATCTTTTTATGCCATGCAGAACATATTTGAGTTTATGGTTGAACGGTCCGATAAGAAAGAATATATTGTGACGTGTTCATACGGTGGATGTAGTTGGGTATGAAAATCGTCAAAATGGGATAAAACGGATCTATTTAAGATTCAAAAGATTGGTAGTCACACATGTACATCAAATATAGTGTTGGGATCCCAAAGGCAAGTATCAACTATAGTTGTGTAATCTAGCATCAAGTACATGTACACATCGTCCCATACTATATACACTCCAAATGATATATACAGTGATATATTGTATACTTATGGGGTTTATCTAAAGTATTCGAAAACTTGGAGAAATCTCATGAGCAGACATTGAAAATGATTAGGGGTGATCCAACCTATTCATTCGGTAAGATACCAAAATTCTTCTACATGCTGCGATAAAGGAATCTTGGTATGATCACATAAGTGGAGGTTAATAGTCACAATAAGTTCAAATATTGTTTTATGACACTTAGTGTATCAATATGAGGATGGGAGCATTGTTGTTGATGGTACTTATTTGAATGGTCACTATGGAGAACCGTTTTCACAGCATGTACATAGGATGCAAAATAGTATATTCATTCTTGCTTTTAAAATTAGAGATAATAAGGATGACAAATCTTGGAGATAATTTTTCAAGAACTTGAAAAAGGCGTATAAGTACAAAGAATGATTGTGTTTTGTATCTGATTGTCACATCAATATAAAGAACCTGTCATGGTATTTATTTGTAACATTTGTTGCAAAACCTGAAACCATATTATGGGGAATCGGGTCAAAACATTACACAAGCTTTCAATTCGACTATCCACTCTTACACATTGGAAGAATTTGAATATAACATGTAATGACTGAACATAATGAATGAGAAGATTAGCGATTTACTTGGTAGCGTATTACACCTGATTACATTTTTACATACATAAAAATGGTTACATATGTCATTGACATGATATTCATCATTATGATATATGTTTGTGAGCTAATATTGGACCTAAAAGGTGATCACAAATCCACATTCTAGCAAACAGATATTCTACAATGATATTGAACATAGTAGAATCAATCATCATGGTCACAAATGCAACCAAGAATTACCCTATTGTATCTTTACTAGTCATTGAAGCAAATTACACAATCTTGGTTCTATAAATATAGAAATGACGCGTATGGAACTTTCACAACGTTGTCCAGCAAGTACGAGAAAAAGAAAAATAAATGTAGATGTGAGGAACTTTATGGTAACATTATTATTTTGATAACTGATATTTATGTGAACTGAACATAAATGCATGTGACATGAACTATACATCTATGATAAAATATATATGTTTGTGATGTACCTCATGATTGTAACATGATACTTATCCGTTTGACCTGACATACGCTTTAAATGTTATTACATTCTCTTAAGTATCTCATTTTCTGTCAATGATGAAAAGTCCAATTTTTTTGTTGATGTTGAGCAACATACATGCACGTACATGATGCTACAAGTTGATTTGGTATCATGGACGCATGCATTGACTGTAATTGCAAATATAAAGAGGGATCAATATGCTTATTGTTCTTATTATTCCACAAGAGATGTATAGGTTAATGTGTACCAAGATTCTATATACTTTATAGGAAATCTAACTGAATGGACAGTGCCCGAAGAAGTACAATACCAAATTATGTTAGCTTCTATCCAGAAGAGAAGTTCTAGAAGACCTACTGAGAAGAGAAAGAGATCATCCAGAGAAGGAAAATCAACAATGAAATATGGATGTTGTGGAGGACATGGTGACTATATATTATATTACTTTCAATTGCACAATTGAGATTTGACCTCTACATAGTTATGTATTAATTAGTTATCTTTACATCACTTATAACATCTATTTTGAAGTATGTAGTTTGTTTGATAAATAACTGTAACCTA
The DNA here is from genome assembly GCF_002742605.1 of Olea europaea var. sylvestris. NCBI lineage: Eukaryota > Viridiplantae > Streptophyta > Magnoliopsida > Lamiales > Oleaceae > Olea > Olea europaea. The sequence goes on from NW_019267123.1 coordinate 325,225, forward strand.
CGGTGTGAGACACATATATGTGATTATCCATTTCATGAATTGTGACGTATGTATTAGAACATGTGACCTTTGCCAACAAATATGTGCCTTGTGTGCTGTGACATGTAACCTATGTCACATGACAGACATTAGACATGAGAAATGCAACGAGTCTATTATGATATGGTCACCAAACATTAAAAACCTATACTATAACATCTAACCTCTGGTATATGTTTATTTTTATTTAGTCATTAAACATAAGACAAGTGACCTGAAGAATCACAGTAGATTTCAGGTAAACATAAACAGTTGTGGTTGCAATCACAGCACACATTAGACCTATGAAAATAAATATGTGATCTTTCCACCAATTCCATAAGGTATTATGAACTGAAACATGTTGTATTCATGTATTGCGAATTAGACCTTACACCTACAGGTTAATATTCATTACAATCACCTCCATTGAGTAGAAAATATTAAAAGATGCAAAAAGTTGGTGTGTAATATTCATAAAAGTTACAAATTAAAGCATCAACTTCATTTACAAATGTAATTTCAAGTTTCGAGTATGAATCAATACCTTATAGAGAACCTTCCAGTCAATATAGCTTTCACTGGTTGAATTGAACACTGTCAATGTATGGCTTCTGAATTGTAGCAGACCAAACATCTAATCTCCTTTGTTGATGGGTAGGATTGGAATGAACACATAGTCAACATTTGCCTAGGATGTGCCGACAGGAAGGTTGTGGCCTATTGTAATCTCAATTAGACTGGAATCTGATATAAAACATTAGGATCTTTTAGGAAAGCAGGGTATATATTTCTTATCTTATTTTAGAACTAGGAATTTGTCGTCGTAACTTTGTATATTACTTTTTTACCAAATTTTGTTACCTGACTAATGTAATAGAAACATGTGCGTTTTCAATAAAAAAGAAATAAATAAGTATGAGTGAAATAGTTTGGATAAAAATGAGTTTGTGTCTTAAATCCAGTTTGATATATGACACAGTTGTATAAATTTTAGTTATCTCAACAATGTATGACACCAATCTGTGACTATGGACTGTAGGTTGTGAATGCATAAAGTGGTAACTATGTCATACTATTTGTGATCATTGCACGTATTCTATGATTGATTAACAGTGAAATATGACTTAAATGAGTACAGAAATGTAATCATATAGCGCTACTCAAAGACGACTCTGAATTTATACCTATTTGGAATGAACCAATAACAAAAGCAGGTTTGATAATATCATCCTTCTCACTAAACTTTTTCTTGTAATCGAAATTGAAAATTAAGTTCCTGTGTTACAATAAGTTCTTAAGTAACATTCACAAATAGATACAAATTATACATACCTGTTTTTCAATTTGTACCCTCTCTAGGACCAACCATGAATGTTGATCTATCAGCTTATTCGATATGGTCTTTCTAATTTTTAAAAATGATACTATCAACATGCTTGAATAACTTTCCTTCTCCAGCAACAAATGGGGACTGCAATATTATCACGGGCCTTGAAACCCACTTAACTGGTAATTTAGAAATTGGTTCAGCAGTAGGTGATCCCTGTATATTGTTGTAATAGTTTCATCTTAGTTTATGAACAGTTAATAAGTTCAACATCTAGCATATAAACTGTCCGTGACAAGTTTTGTAAGTGTTTGTGATTTGTGACCTATAAACATTTACTATTTGTGATCTATGTGTTCTGTAACCAATAAGGTACACGATACTGGATTTGTGAATACCTATATATCAACATTTTTGGTTGCTATCACCACATTAAATATGATAGAATCTACGTGCGCTTGAGTTCCTTCAAAATTTAAAACATCAGGTTGTGTAGCCAAATCAAATGATGATGATAGGAAAATATATGAAAGACCAAGATCACCACTTAGGTCCATCTTATCATTTCCTTTCTTGTTGACATTTGGTTCTACGTTTTTATCTGTAAATTAAATTGCAGAAAGTTTGAAATGTCAAATGCAGCTATGGTAGTTAAATGAAATGTGAAATGCCATGTACCTATCTCTTCAATCTTATCATATCCTCCAACAACATGAGGTTTTTTTTTTTTTTTTTTTAATATCTCCAACTCCATGAGCTTCTATATCTTCAACTCCATGATCACTTGTTTTGTCATCGAACTATCTCATAATCTCATCCATCGAACTGTAAATCGCTGTTGACACAGATCCAGATAGAAATTGCATGTTTGTCCTAATCTCCATCAAGTTACTTTTTAATTCTCCTAGCATTTGGACAATGTAATTCATTTCCATTTTCTGCTCAGTGTTCAGAATGACATCAAGCTTCACGGGTGAAACTTAATTATTTGACTTGATCTCAGATATTTGCATACTTAACTCCTCAAGCACCTGAAAAATAAAAGAATAAATTATTATGTATGACATGGAAATAGTGATCTGTAACCAAAAATTAACATATAGTGGTGCACATTGAAAACACAATTGCATAATCTATGACTTGATCTATATGACATGTGACCTGAAAGTAATGATCTATAACCAATGATGGAAATATTTTACAATTGACTTAAATAACAACTTATATCACCTTGTTGCACCTCATGAGAATGTGGTTCCTTTGCAGAATGATGGGCAGTCAATGGGCCTTCGTCAATCGAGAATTTTTCATGGAAAGATGCCTCCAGCTATCTTGGTGGAGCATTAACGAAATCATTATCATGGTGAGGGATATGAGCCTGTCCCATACCACTATCTGTAAACAGGAACATTGACGATGATTTTTTTTGCATATGATGGACCTAGCTTTTCACTCGTACCTGCATGGTCAGCTGACTTTTTCGTTCGACTCTTATTTTTATGATCGTCACGTGAAATCTCCAATTGAATTGGCTCGTTGTACTAGATACTATTCATGTAAAGCATGGCATTTCAGTTTCCCAGGGGTCTAATTCACAAATCTCAATCTACAGTACAATATAGATTAGTAAAATATATTGTCAACAATTCACTATAAAGTACATAACGCTTACTGAAAGTTTACATTAGTGTTTGAGAAGCAGTCGGCTCCTTCTAACTTGGCAGTGAATGGCTGTTTGTCTACAATCCAGTTCTTGATAGCAGTATGCATCCTCGATATCTTTGTGACCACAATTCCATCGAGACTAGAAAAAGTCTTGTATATCTATACTTGGAAGGTTACCAACATGCTTCACAGCCTATAGTGTGTAGTCTTCCTACTCCACCAATTTTTCAATGCACCCAAAATGGTTTTGAATAGTAACTTGCTCCATAAGAATCTGTTCATTGCAAAGAAGTCCTCAGTAGGAACGAACGAGAAGTTGTCAACAACTTTCTAGTAATCTATAGGAAAGAGATAAGCAGTGATGAAATACAAAGCACCAATCATAACAACATCATTATCTAGAAGGACTTCTACAAGATCCAAGTTCGGCATTTGGCACACAGATATAAATGTGGACTTGAAGTCTTCACTATTTATACTATTTACTTGATAAATTTATTTTCTCTTTAATTGTGGTGATCTATTTTTAAATGTATATGTATCTCTGTCTCCATAGCATTTCAGGCTTGTAAATTGAACTCGGAGATAAAGAACCTGACATTACCCAGACACATAAAACCACATTTCTTCATTGTTAGGGTAATAAATCTGCCTCAAAAGAAAGTAGTAAATCAATTATGGTTGTATCACGATTTCATGGCAATCCACGAACTAGGCAAAGCATGTTCATATTAATATATGTTTCTGTTCTTGGCTTAAGTTTATTTGAATGGTGATTAAAACAACCTTATTCACTAAGGTTGTAATCTTACTTGGAAACCAACTGTCTTTTGGTATTATGAATTGCTAGACCTACATTAAGTATTTGAAATGACATAATGTTAAACATTTGTTTGGAATCACACACGGAGAAAATGTTACTCAATGTTTAAAATAAGATCACTTGTTATGTGTTGAATGAGTCACATATATATGCTCTTATGCACTCAAGTCACACACACACACACATTTGTATGTAATCAAATTAATAAGGTCACAAGGTCATAGACATAGATAATGTTATGCATAAAGCTACATATCCATAAAATCTTGGTCACATTTGGATATTATGGTCACATAAGGACTCTTCATGTTTAGAACGCATCATTCATAAAATTTAAAAATGGCCATATATGGACTCTTTATGTTTACAACACATCATTCTTGAAAATAAAATCAAGACATGGACACAAATAATGCTATTCACTCAAGCCACATATTTTTAAAAACTTTGGTCACATTCGGATGTCACGGTCACATATGGACTCTTTATGTTTAGAACACGTATTATTCATAAAATTAAAATCAGGTCATAGGCATACATAATGTTATGCATTCAAGTTACACATTCATAACAACCTCAATCACATTCGAATATCCTGGTCACACTTAGACTCTTTAAGGTTAGAAAACATATTAGTCATAAAATAAAAGAAAAAATCGATTGCATAACACATTGGATTCAAATACAAAACCCCTACCCCATTCCAATCACAAATAAAATCGAACCGAATAAAGGTCACATGTCCAATACATCTTCAATACTTCCTACTCAACAATTTTTGAATACATATTTATCACTTAAATTATAAAAAATCGAAATAATCTTGTTCGATGGACCTTTTTGCACAATCACAGACGATAAGTACTTTATCAATGGCGGTATTTTTGGGGGCTATCCTTAATCTTCCTCTTGCTTTTTCTTGGTGGCGTGTCTTCTACATTGATTACCCTTTTTGCACCCTTCGATTTCACCATTTTACTTTGATTACAGAATCTTTGGTTTTGAAGAACAAAAATTTAGTTGAAATGGAGGGAATGGAAAGCAATTGAACGGAGACATCAAGGAAGAGTTTGAGAGAATGAATTTGGATATTAATAGAAGCTAAGATAATGGGTAATTTGAATTACGATATTTAAGGCAACATGTCATATGTATTTACTATACATATTTTTTAATTATTAGCTGTAATTAAAATAATCAATATTTACTTATTAACTCAATACCTAGATTCTGGTTAAAAAACATTCTCACATAATTTATTCACCGTGAACTTGAAATGCTTGGAGCTATGTAATTTTATTTATTTATAATGTGAATTTTCCTCCAAGAAGATGATTCTTCAATATGTTAGTGCCTTTTTGCTATCTGCAATTACAAGAATGTTAGTCCCCTTTTACTATCAAATGTATCAATTATGTACACTAATTATCTATTGGTCAAGATTAATGAAAGCAAATTTACACAGCAATCTTACTTTTAGAAAAATAAATAAATAAATCCCACTTGAAATTTGTCGAGCAAACTCGTTATTTCACTGCCAAACAAAATATTGGCCCATCAATACCACAATATCATTAAACCGAATAATCCTTTCCCGGTACAAATTAATATTCGACATTTCAGATATAAACAAAGTTTTATAACGAGTTCAAGCCACCATTTATTAACTCGACATGTCGACTCCATATGCATTCAACAGGTACTGAAAAATTACAAAAAGCATGAGCATTGCTAACTAACATGGCATTAAGATTAAACAACAAGATATTACGGCGAAGAAAACTAAAATTCACAGCTCCACATTTTTATATTAAGCCTCCGTTTATTTCTTATTTTTGGAAGAATGAGAATGAAAAATATAACCGTTACGGACCCCACACAAGAGATAAAAATTCAAATTTGGTGGTCTGATGTGATGGATAACGGTCATATTTTTCATTTTAATGAAAAAATAATAGGAACCAAACAGGGGCTAAATAGTGTCCAACGTTTTTCCAACAAATAATGCCCCCCAAACTTCGTATATATATATTTAAAAAACATCATTTGAAAATAAATTTCAGTAATACCCATTCTTTAAAACCGAAGAAATTGACCGATGAAAATTTCGCACAAGATTAAGCATTGGCTGAGTTCAAAGGGATGACAACAAATCTTCGTCAGAGATGTCACAGCGAACTGGATTCCTCAAATTAAAGTTGGTTGGTTATCTTTGAAAATTAAAACTCTTGATTTTAAATAAGTCCTCATTTCTAATATTCAATTTTTTTTTTTAAAATATTTTTGACCACATGTTATGTGACCTACAAGTTTTATCAAATTCTCAAGCACATATTTTATTAAAATCTGTTGAAAATGTATTTCTAACTAAACCAAATAGGGTCTTAAAATACATGATACCTCCTCCACTACTTTCCCTTAAAATTTGGAGAAGGCATTGATTCTACTTTCACAGTTCGTTTTTCTTTAAATGCATTTTCAATTATATATTTTGTCAATAAAAATAAATTTACAGTCATATGATTTTTCTTTACTTTTCAGCACACATCCTCCCAAAAATCATTTTCCACCTCGAATAATTTCTCCCAAATAAAGATAAACCCCCATTTGACAACTATTACTAGAGAAAAAATGATTCTTGAAAAGTGATTTTTAGAAGAAAGTGTGGTCAAAAGTAGAAAAAAGTTTTGAATTTAAATGTATAATATTTTATTATGTGAATGTGTGATTGAAAATGAGTATGTAGAAAAAAGAATTTGAAAATAATGGTAGTCAAACTTGGGGCTAACTTGGATTTGGGGCAACCTGTAGGTAAATATTAGAGAATCAAATCAAACCGAAGGCCTGTGTATTCACAGTTTCTTTAAATCAAATTCGCCGTCTCACCGGAGTGCAAGAGGTTTTGATCGGTGTTCGATTCCCAAGATACAATCGGTTGTCGGTTTGCGCTGCACTACGTTAACCGCCTGCGAACTAGTTGTGATATACTCTATCTCACAAAGAAATTATAAGCACAAGGAAGAACTTGAAAGTGAGAAAAAGAAGATTGTTGCTAGAGGAAGAAGCTTGCATTTCACTTGTAATTTTTCAACCTAGAGAGACTCCTATTTATATCAATGGAGGAAAGCTAGCTCATTTAATCAAGGAGTTAAACCATTCATTGATAAAGGAGTTAAAAATATGAACGGACTTCAGTTACTTGAGTTACAACATATGAAGAGACTTCTATTCAATATTTTTCATTACTTCTATTCAATATTTTTCATTCAATTCTAATAATCCCCCACATGAATGAAAAATGGAAACTAAGACTCAAGAGGAAAGAGAGAGTAAAACGAATCAATCCTGCATAGGATAGGTAGCATTTAGCTTTGAACCTTCGCTTGTGAAACCAATCGGGAATTACTAGCAAACCAGTGGATCTGATACCTTGAACTGTTTCGCCATTTGTGTAAACCAAGACAATAGATCTCACACAGGACCATTCTAGTTACAGTATAGTTTTTACTGTTGTGTTCGTTTTGGCTATGAACACGTCGCCTGGTTCTATAAGTGTTTTTCCAAGGATGTAGCCTTGCCAATCCTTATAGAAGCGGCCCCACTTCACACTCATTTAGGTGACCTCTTAACTCAATTTTTCACAACAACGCTTAATGGTTATTAAAAGCATAGCTTAACCTGCATCTTCCAATCACTGTGAGCACCATAAGAATGAGCAGAAGGAGAACATTCTTAGTGATTTACACAGATATACATATTTTAGTTGTCCCTTTGAACCTAGATCTTGGGATCTCCATTCAGCTAGGTTGGGTTTTCATCATGATACCTTTCAACGTCATAAGGCTACAAGCCCATTCCCCTCGATGCTTTTACAACTAGCTCTCGAGTTAGCCCTTTGGTTAGCGGATTCACAATATTATCCTTTGACTTCACGTAGTCCAGAGTGATAATACCTTGTGAGAGTAGTTGTCGAATGGTATGTGTCGTCTTCGAATATGGCGAGACTTACTATTATACATATTGCTCTGTGCCCTGGCAATTGTTGATTGATTATCGCAATAAACACAAATTGTAGGCATAGGCTTTGACCATCTTGGAATATCCTCAACAAACTGGTGAAGCCACTCTTCTTCTTCAGTTGCTTTGTCCAAAGTGATGAACTCCGATTCCATTGTAGATCTTGCGATGCAAGTTTGTTTGGACGATTTCCAAGAGATAGCTGCACCACCAAGAGTGAAGACATATCCACTAGTAGACTTGGTATCTGACATATCTGATATCTAATTTGCATCAGCACACCCTTCGATTACTGCAGGGTATCTAGAATAGTGCAGTCCAAAATCACGAGTGTGCCTTAAATAATGTAGCACCCTCCAAAGGGGTTTCTAGTGGACAGCACCTGGGTTACTCGTGTAGCGACTCAATCTGCTAACTAAGTATGCTATATCTGATCTCGTACAAGTCATTAAATACATTAAACTCCCAATTATCTGAGAATATTCTAATTGTGATACACCATCACTTGTGTTCTTGGATAAGTGGAGACTCAAATCCACTGGAGTCCTAGCCACAATGGTATCTGACTTGTTGAACTTGTCTAGTATCTTATCAATGTAATGAGATTGAGATAACACAAGTCCATTTGGTGTTCGAGTAATTTTTACTCCCAAAATGACATCCGCGAGACCCATATCTTTCATGTCAAACTTCGAGTTTAACATATTCTTAGTGGCTTTGATAATCTTGTTAGAGCTACTGACAATGAGCATATCGTCGACGTATAGACATAGTATGACATATCCATAATTAGTGTCCTTGACATATACACACTTGTCGCACTCGTTGATTCTAAAACCACTAGAAAACATAGCATTATCAAACTTCTCATGCCATTGGTTCGGTGCTTGCTTCAAACCATACAGCGATTTAACCAGTTAACAAACTTTCCTTTCTTGACCTAGAGCTGTAAACTCCTCTGGTTGCTCCATATAGATTTCTTCTTTCAAATCTCCATTTAGGAAAGCTGTTTTTACATCCATCTGATGTATTTCCAGATTTCGCAAGGCCGCAATAGCAATTATCATTCGGATAAAAGTTATTCTCGACACAAGAGAATGAGTATCAAAGTAATATAAGCCTTCCTTTTGCTTATAACCTTTGATTACTAGCCGAGCTTAATATTTATCAATGGAGCCGTCCACTTTCATCTTTTTCTTGAAGATCCACTTGTAGCCCAAACGCTTACAGCCCGGTGGAAGATCTACTAACTCCCAAGTATGATTCTGTAGAATGAAATCGATTTCACTTTTGATGGCTTCTTTCCACAAATGACCATCTGGAAAAGATATAGTTTTGAGGATCATTCTCCTTCAAATATGTGAGAAAATTAGGACCAAACGTCTTAGAAGTTTTGGTTCTTTTGCTCCGTCTAGGCTCATCTTCACCTTCTTCAACTGGATCTTTACTGTTGCCAAAAGCAGAAGATTCCATTGTCCGTTTAATAGGAGTTAACTGTTTAAGAGACTTATAAGGAAATATATTCTCAAAGAATTGTGCATTCCTAGACTCCATAATCGTGTTTGGATAAATATCAGGTACATTCGAATAATGCACAAGGAACCTATATGCACTACTATTTTGTGCATAACTAATGAATACACAATCAACTATCTTAAGTCTAATCTTGACCTTCTTAGGAGGAGGCACCACAACTTTAGCAAGATACCCCCACATTCGTAAAACTTATATGAAGATGTCCGATTTGTCCAAAGTTCATACGGCGTCTTATCCATATTTTTTCTTAACACTTTATTCAAGATATAATTTGCGGAAAGAATAGCTTCTCCCCACATGTTCTGTGGTAATCTAGAACTAATCAACATAGCATTCATCATTTCCTTTAAAGTTCTATTCTTACACTCAGCAATTTCGTTCTGCTGAGGTGAATAAGGTGCAGTAGTTTGGTGAATTATTTCATGTTTAGCACAAAATTCACCATCGTCTTTGCTTTTAAGTAAGTACACATAACAATATCTCGTGCTATCATCGACAAAAGTGACAAAATACTTATTACTGCCTCGTGTTTGGACAGATTTCAAGTCACATACATCACAGTGGAGTAGTCCCAATGACTCGATACTTCTTTCAATACTATGAAACGAAGACCTAGTAAGCTTAGATTTAACGCATATTTCACATTTATGATTTGAATCAATTTGAAACCTACGCAAGTAATTTAGTTTGCTTAGTCTACGTAAAGCATTGTAATTTACGTGACCTAATCTACCATGCCACAGATTAGGAAACTCAAGCAAGTAAACAGAAGGAGTTTTCTCATTACTCATAACAGTTGGGATTACATCAATTACATTAAATTTAAACAGGCCATCAGTCATATAGCCTTTCCCAACATAAACTCCTATTTTGGTAATCACCAGCTTATCCGCCTCAAAGACCATGCGGAACCCATTCTTGCTCAGAAGAGACCCAGAGACCAGATTCTTGCGAATCTCTGGCACGTACAGCACATTAGTCAAAGTAAGCTCTTTGCCAGATGTCATCTTCAGGATCACCTTGCCTTTACCAAGCACTTCAGAAGTACTAGAGTTTCCCATGAACAACTTTTCACCATTTGTAACTGATGCAAAAGTAGTGAACATGCTCCTATTGGAGCAGACATGGCAAGTGGCCCCAGTGTCCAGCCACCACTCCTTTGGGTCAGACCCCACTAGGTTAACCTCACTAATCACCGTCGTGAGGTTTAGCTTAGACATTTCATCTGAGAGATGATCTCTCTCATTTTCAACCATATTAGCCTGAGGACGCTACTTATTATCCCTCCGAGGCTGACGGCAGTCTGCTGATCGATGCCCAACTTTGTCACAATTGAAGCACTTTCCATTAAACTAGAACTTAGGTTTCTTTCCTACCCCACCTACAGGCTTCAACTAAGACCCTTTCGTAGCCTTTTTTTATCTTTTCGATTTTCGTTACCCTGTTTAGCTTTAAAGGAGTGAACTTTCTTAGTACCAAAACTTTGGCCGTACTCCAATGCATTAGCCTTCTCAGAGTAAGAATTATCTGACTTACGTTCAGCCCGTTTGTTATCCTCCTCAATGCACAACTTGATAATTAAATTCTCGAAAAACATCCCTTTCCACTTATGCTGCAAATAACTTTTGAAAGCCTTCCACTGAGGAGGTAGCTTGTGAATAGCAGTAGCCACCTGTAGAGATTCTGACATGATCAGACCCTCAGCATGCATTTCTTGCAAAAACAATTGATACTCCTGCACTTAGCTCACCACTGAACGTGAATCAACTATTTCGAAGTCCATACACCGACTGGCTAAGAATTTCTTAGATCCGGCATCCTCGGTCTTGTATTTCTTTTCTAAGGGCTCCCAGAGCTCCTTAGCAAACTTCTTTACCACATATACATGATATAGAGAATTCTGTAGGCCATCCAAGATATAGTTGCGGTACAAAAAATCAACACTTTTTCAAGCATCCCAAGCTGCACGCCTATGCACATCAGTGTCGTTTTCAGCCACGATAGGGCATCCTCAGTGAGAAATCGTGCAAGGCCCAACGTAGTGAGATAGAAAACCATTTTATTCTGCCATATCTTAAAATCTGTACCAGTAAACTTATCCGATCGAATTGCATGATTCACCGAAAATGGAGCCAAAAATGATGGCAAAGGTGCCGAAGCCACAGCCCTAGGCACTGGCAAAGGTATTGTGCCAAACTGGATTGTCGAAGCCGCAGCCGAAGGCAAAGTTGGGTTCACTCTAACGTGAGGAATCCTGCCTCCAATTATCCCGTCAATGGGAGAAATATCAGTCGTGGTCTCCATAAGGTTAACAACGGTCATTGTAGGATTTGGTACATCGGTACCAACAGTGTTGCTTCCGTTGTTCACATCGTTATTTCCATGTGACGCCATTGAACCGGAACAAGCAACAAATAATTTAGAATAATTATAAGTTTGTAAAGTTGTATATAAATTCGAGATCAAGTTATCTGTTCAGAAAATAAAACTGCTGAGTTGAAGAACAGATTATTTTGTCAAATTATTAACAACTTAACAATCATTTAAAATGAATTAGAAATCATGCAAGAATCATGAACTGAAAAAATTGACAAAAACTAATGAACAAAATTTGATTTACTAAAGTCAATTCAATTTAAGCTTTTAGGTAAATATTAGAGAATCAAATCAAACCGAAGGCCTGTGTATTCACAGTTTCTTTAAATTGTATTCGCCGCCTCACCGGAGTGCAAGAGGTTTTGATCGGTGTTCGATTCCCAGGATACAATCGGTTGTCGATTTACGCTGCACTACGTTAACTGCATGCGAACTAGCTGTGATATACTTTATCTCACAAAGAAATTATAAGCACAAGGAAGAACTTGAAAGTAAGAAAAAGAAGATTGTTGCTTAGAGGAATAAGCTTGTATTTCACTTGTGATTTTCCAACCTAGAGAGACTCCTATTTATACCAATGGAGGAAAGCTAGCTCATTAATCAAGGAGTTAAACCATTCATTGATAAACGAGTTAAAAACATGACGGGACTTCAGTTACTTGAGTTACAATATATGAATAGACTTCTATTCAATATTTTTCGTTACTTCTATTCAATATTTTTCATTCAATTCTAACATAACCTTCTCGTGATGGTGAACATGGCCCAAAATCAACGTTCAGGAATGGGGAAATTACATGGAAACAGGGCTTTGAAGTATACAATGCAAACTTCAGTCAGGAAGGTTTTTTAAGCATTCTTCAGGTATCACATTTTGTAATTAAATATTATTTTAATATTTAATAATTAATAATAAAATAGTAATTATTTTAATAATGGTGCGGTCTGATATCTGAATTCAATTTTTCAGTATTTTCGAAACTGTTTTCTCTCTCATTCTTCCTCCACTGCACCCAAAATCTCCGATTACTTCATTCCCACTTCGACCATTTTTACTACATTTTCGGCTATTTTTACTACATTTTCTTCTAGTTTTTGTATTACCAAAACCGTTATATTCATTATATAACCCATTCTAGTCTCTGATAGAACGTATTCACGCAACTGGAGCTTTTGTTGGCGACGTAAAATAGCGAAATCGAAGGGGACAAAAAGGGTGATTAATGTCGAAGGCTCGCCATAAAGAAGTCTCAAGAGGAAGGATAAGGGGAGCCCCGAAAAAACCCCATTGAAAAAGCACGCAGCGACCGTGCGTAGAGGGCTATCGAAGAAGGTTATTTCGTCCCCCATTTTTTTAAAATGTAAATGATATATATATGTGTGTGTGTGTGTACAAAAATGGTTGGGTAGTATGTGTTGAAGATCAGTTGGAGAAATTTGATTATTACCCTATTCGATCGTGATTGGAATGGGTTAGGGTTTTTGAATTGAATCCCGTTTGTAATTTCCACTTGATTCTTCCTTTTTAACTTTATGAATAATGTGACCATGATGTGTGAAATGTGACCAATGTTGTTATGAATCTGTGGCTTACTGCCTAGCAGTGTGTCCTGCTTGTGACCTGACTGGAATGTGTTGGGGGTTTTCTTTTGTAATGTGTTATGAATTTGTGTTTTGGAATGTATTCCCAATCCATTTTGTTGTGAATCTGTGACCATGATGTGGAAATGTGTTAAGTTCAATATTTGTTTCAAAAAGTTGTGAATTGACTGAATATCATTAGTTTTTAGTATGAGTAATCGAAAAATGTATTTAAAAATCAATATATCATAAAAATCCCAGTAAATTTGTCAACCTGTTCTATTTGATGGGCTTTTATCAAGAAATGATGTTAAATTACTATTGAAAAATGTATATTTTTGAACATAATGTGGCTCAAATAGAGGCCAAATATTGAATTCTTTGTTGAAAATCTTGAAAATCCCGTGACATTTGGTAAGCTTGGGTTCCAAAAATCGTAGTTTTTCAAAAATTCGAGATTTGCAATTTTGTAAAAAAATTGAATTTTATCCTAAACCAAATTCTTCACAAAGTTGGGTAAATTTTTTATTCTAGCAATTCTTAGCATGAAGCAAAAATTCGATATCTGGATCTAATACAAATGCCAAATTTTTGATGATATCTCAACAATCACAAACATTTGGGTAAATTTGGATCTTAAAAATTTAGAATTTGTCCACTTGAAGCAAAAATTCGAGATTTAAAACTCTTTAGAATTCTTGAATCTTCAATTAAATCACGTATTTACGTATACAACGGTGATAAATTTTGCACCCTTATCTCCAGGTTTTTCATGTTAAAATTTATTTATAATCATGTCAAGAATTAAGAATCACCAAAATTAAATTAATAAAACGAATTCATACCTGCGGAAACCATTATTAGTATGAATAATAGTTGTAATAGCAGTCAAAATCTTCCCCTCCTTGCTCCTCACAAAAGTATTAGCTATCAATGGGGCAAGCCAATAAAACATATGGAAAGAAGAGGAGACCTAGCCTTTATATATAGGAAATAATTTGAGCCGTCCCATTACGACTAGAATTCTAATTAGGGTTTATTTTCGGCCCACGTACTTTAAACTACCACATAAAATTAATTACAACTCGTAAAGTGTAAAAGACTCAATTGATCATTTAATAAATTTGGCCCAAACACAAATATCATTATGAGCCATACATCTAACCCGTAAAATTTGCAATCCAATGTGAAGCTCACATATGGAATAATTAATTATTCCAACATTTCAAAGACAAGGACAATTCGACAAATGTAACTATAATACCATGCTCGTTGTACAGAGTGTCACGGAATATCACATGAGTTAAAATGTTAATAAATGACCATGTAATGTAAACAAGTGAAGAAGTTAAACAAAGAAATGTCTCTTAAATTTGACCAAATGTTCTTTGTCAAAATTCTTCAAAATGTGAATATTCCTCCGAGAAGATGATTCTTCAATATGTTAGTGCCTTTTTGCTATCTGCAATTACAAGAATGTTAGTCCCCTTTTACTATCAAATGTATCAAATATGTACACTAATTATCTATTGGTCAAGATTAATGAAAGCAAATTTACACAGCAATCTTACTTTTAGAAAAATAAATAAATAAATCCCACTTGAAATTTGTCGAGCAAACTCGTTATTTCACTGCCAAACAAAATATTGGCCCATCAATACCACAATATCATTAAACCGAATAATCCTTTCCCGGTACAAATTAATATTCGACATTTCAGATATAAACAAAGTTTTATAACGAGTTCAAGCCACCATTTATTAACTCGACATGTCGACTCCATATGCATTCAACAGGTACTGAAAAATTACAAAAAGCATGAGCATTGCTAACTAACATGGCATTAAGATTAAACAACAAGATATTACGGCGAAGAAAACTAAAATTCACAGCTCCACATTTTTATATTAAGCCTCCGTTTATTTCTTATTTTTGGAAGAATGAGAATGAAAAATATAACCGTTACGGACCCCACACAAGAGATAAAAATTCAAATTTGGTGGTCTGATGTGATGGATAACGGTCATATTTTTCATTTTAATGAAAAAATAATAGGAACCAAACAGGGGCTAAATAGTGTCCAACGTTTTTCCAACAAATAATGCCCCCCAAACTTCGTATATATATATTTAAAAAACATCATTTGAAAATAAATTTCAGTAATACCCATTCTTTAAAACCGAAGAAATTGACCGATGAAAATTTCGCACAAGATTAAGCATTGGCTGAGTTCAAAGGGATGACAACAAATCTTCGTCAGAGATGTCACAGCGAACTGGATTCCTCAAATTAAAGTTGGTTGGTTATCTTTGAAAATTAAAACTCTTGATTTTAAATAAGTCCTCATTTCTAATATTCAATTTTTTTTTTTTTAAATATTTTTGACCACATGTTATGTGACCTACAAGTTTTATCAAATTCTCAAGCACATATTTTATTAAAATCTGTTGAAAATGTATTTCTAACTAAACCAAATAGGGTCTTAAAATACATGATACCTCCTCCACTACTTTCCCTTAAAATTTGGAGAAGGCATTGATTCTACTTTCACAGTTCGTTTTTCTTTAAATGCATTTTCAATTATATATTTTGTCAATAAAAATAAATTTACAGTCATATGATTTTTCTTTACTTTTCAGCACACATCCTCCCAAAAATCATTTTCCACCTCGAATAATTTCTCCCAAATAAAGATAAACCCCCATTTGACAACTATTACTAGAGAAAAAATGATTCTTGAAAAGTGATTTTTAGAAGAAAGTGTGGTCAAAAGTAGAAAAAAGTTTTGAATTTAAATGTATAATATTTTATTATGTGAATGTGTGATTGAAAATGAGTATGTAGAAAAAAGAATTTGAAAATAATGGTAGTCAAACTTGGGGCTAACTTGGATTTGGGGCAACCTGTAGGTAAATATTAGAGAATCAAATCAAACCGAAGGCCTGTGTATTCACAGTTTCTTTAAATCAAATTCGCCGTCTCACCGGAGTGCAAGAGGTTTTGATCGGTGTTCGATTCCCAAGATACAATCGGTTGTCGGTTTGCGCTGCACTACGTTAACCGCCTGCGAACTAGTTGTGATATACTCTATCTCACAAAGAAATTATAAGCACAAGGAAGAACTTGAAAGTGAGAAAAAGAAGATTGTTGCTAGAGGAAGAAGCTTGCATTTCACTTGTAATTTTTCAACCTAGAGAGACTCCTATTTATATCAATGGAGGAAAAACTAGCTCATTGATCAAGGAGTTAAATCATTCATTGATAAAGAAGTTAGAAATATGAAGGGACTTGAGTTACAACATATGAAGAGACTTCTATTCAATATTTTTCATTACTTCTATTCAATATTTTTCATTCAATTCTAATAATCCCCCACATGAATGAAAAATGGAAACTAAGACTCAAGAGGAAAGAGAGAGTAAAACGAATCAATCCTGCATAGGATAGGTAGCATTTAGCTTTGAACCTTCGCTTGTGAAACCAATCGGGAATTACTAGCAAACCAGTGGATCTGATACCTTGAACTGTTTCGCCATTTGTGTAAACCAAGACAATAGATCTCACACAGGACCATTCTAGTTACAGCATAGTTCTTACTGTCGTGTTCGTTTTGGCCATGAACACGTCACCTGGTTCTGCAAGTGTTTTTTCAAGGATGTAGCC